>NC_142443.1:25451515-25603030 GCF_059453495.1 Arachis ipaensis
CAATCTTATATTATATTAGCATAACATTTTTGGACAATTCTTTCCCAATAAGTATTAGTTTAGCTCGTTATCTATAGATAAGTTTGTTAATTTTCTTAATCTTTATGGATAGGAAAGATAGTTTATTATTTAATTTTTAAAAGAAATAAAAAAATATATTATATTAATTATATTAAATATATATTAAAATCAGTTATTAAAATTAATTATAAATATAAAATATATATTAAAAATATAAATATATATTAAAAATAAATTAATTGATATATATTTATATATAAATATATTGATGATTAATTTTAGTGTATAAATAATATTTTTGATATTATATATATATATAAGGAACGAAATAGAGAGAATAAATAACGAAGAAAAAGTGATGATGACATACGAGCAAGAAAGAGAATGAGGAAAAAGATGCAGAATCCAGCCATTTTCTTCTCCATTATTATCGTTCGTTTTTGTACTGATTCACTTATATATTAATATGCTATATATGTGTAGTGAAGAAACGAACTTACTGGGTGATCAATGAGTGAGATCTATTTATATATATAGTTGAACAAGAGAGAAACGTAAGTAGAATATAGCTAAGATCACTAACAAACACATGCTCAGCTCCATTAATATATTTAATTTCCACTCCTCAGCATGCAGATATGATATGATCTTATCTTATCAACATAAAATGCCTTGAATGATGTAACATGACAACAGAGTCTTTTTTGGTAGTTACTGAATTAGTCAATCCCTTAGCTTCTTGATATTCGAAAACCTTGCAGGCTTGCAGCAACAAACTCCAATTTGAATTCTGGATTCAATTCGGTGCTAATAATAATTATGAATAGTAAATGTACATACAAGCATACACACACGTATATACATGCATGCACACTTAGCAGTGAATGAGGAGGAAGAAGTCAAGAAGTTAAGCATTATTCTATGGAAACGGCGCAGCAAGTTCGGAATAATATTGTTCAATGAAGCGGTGGTCAATGGTCAAGGTATATGGTCAGGTATCTTGAATTGACAAAATTTGATTACATTGAATGATGTACGGACATTTCAATGTTTAGCTTCACTATCACTCCTTTGACAGTGGATCTCTCCATTAAAAAAAATTAGATGGTGTCAATTGTGATCTCTCACTTTTTATTATTATTTTTTATATTTAATTTTGATCCCACTTATAAAATTAATGTATACTGCATTTTCTCAGGTATTTAAAAACCTAAAGAGGATCAATTTCCCTCCTTTGATATCAAAAAATTTTATTATTTTTAGTTACTTGTAAATTTTTTATGTTTAATTAAATTTTTGTCTATTATTACAGGTCACACCTATTAAAAATAAGGTTTTGGAGAGTTTAAAATTAAAATATCTATCATTTCATAAACTATTTTTTATGTTTGAGTTAGATCCGTTTAATTTTTATTATTATAATATAATATCAAAATTTTTATACTATAGAATTTGATTAATTTTTGTTGATAAATTCTCTACTCAAATAGAACTTACATTTAAAAAAGAGATGCTCCTATAAAGACGTATAAAATATCTTTTTTTAAAGATATTTTTTAATAATTAAAATTTAACATATATAATTACTTAAATTGTGTTATTTTTGTTAAAATTAGATCAGACAAATTAATTTAACCAAAAAATAGTGAATCAATTTTTGAATTAGTCTAAATTAATATTATTTTTTAAATGACTATAATACTCCTATTATATAAAATGACTAAAATAATCTTATTATATATTAATTTTGAGAATCATAAATTCTAGTCATTTTTTTCTATGTCGTTATAGGGTTAGAATTTAAAGTTTTCAAAATTATATATATATATATATATATATATATATATATATATATATATATATATGGAATATTTTAGTTGTATTTTATAATAGGGATATTGTAGTAATTTTTTATAAAAAATATTAATTTATACCGATTTAAAATTTAATTTATTAAATTTTTTTGTTAAACTGATTTGTTTGATCTAATTTTAATAAAAATAATATAATTTAATTAATTATATATATTAAATTTTAATTTTTAAAAAATATATTTAAAAAAAGATATTTTTGACATTTTTATCTAAGTAACTCCCTTAAAAAAAATGGTTTAAAGCCACGTGAAGAAGAGAGAGTGCCTCTATTTTTTAAAGGAAAAAAAAAGAAAAACGAGAGAGTGAGAGAGAAGAACGTTGAAGAAAAGAAGAAAAAAAAAGTAGTAGTAGGACTTATTTGGAGGAGTTTTTAAAAAGATATCTTTTTTTTTATTTTTTTTAAAAGATCGTATATAAAGTAAAAGTAATTTTATGTTTGGATATCTCATGTAAAAAGATTTTTTTATTTATCAATTATATTTAGGTATAATAATATAAAAATACTTTTTTGTTTATTTATTACATAAAAAAATCTTTTTTTTAAGAAAAAAAGATCTTTTAAAAAAAGATGTAAATAACAAATTCTCAAAAAGATATTTTTTTTATTTTTCTAGTGTTTTTACTTTTACTACTAAAAATTTGTCAAACACACTATAAAATAAATAAAAAATCTTTTTTTCATTGAAAAAAAGATATTTTTCATTAAAATAATAGCACCCAAACAAGCACGTAGTTCTATCGTGTTTTTACTTTTTATTGAATTGATAAATTTATTCTATTTTTTATAAAATTTTAGTATGTTATTTTTAGTGTAAAAATAAATATTAAGATATAATTTATTATTTATATTTTTTTTACGTCAGATTTAAGATACTCATTTTATAGAAGATTTATGTTGATTATTCCATCAATTTTAATGATATATTTTATTGATTATTAAAATATCCTAGTGTTATTAAAAAGATTAATTGTGTACTTATTATTTTGATAATGAAAATTTTATTAGATTAGATTTCGTAAATTTTTTATTTTTTTTAAGGAGTCTTTTCATTATAAAAATTCTGATGTCTGATATTTTAATTTTTGCCATTGAATTTGCTATTTAAAATATCTTTAGTGTTGCCCATTTAATTGCATAGGTCAAAAAAAATTATTTTAGTAATTCTATTATTAGACAAGTTTTTGTCCGAACCTCAATTTTTTTCAACAATATTAACTCTAAAGTAAAAAATATCATAAAGCTAATAAAAAGAAAAAGAAAGTCTATGCAAAAAATTTACACAAATTCAAAAAGAGATTTTTTTTTTACGAGAAAAAAGTCTTAAAAATATACTGTTCATGTGTCTCCTTTTATTAGTTTAAACTTTTAGGAGACGTAGTATTATAGGATATGGTATCAGAATTTTTATGATCGAAATATTTAAAGTTTGATTTTTATTAACACCCAAAAAAGAAAAATATTAGAGTATTTTGATATAAATTTGATATTTGTCATTGATAGCCGATTTATAATGTTTATAGCCGAGTTATAATATGTAACCGAGTTATAATGAACATATTATAACCCTCAAGCTTGGCCTGCTGATATTTTGTTAAAGCAGGTTGAACTTTAAATAATGAGTTATAATTTGACGTTTTTTAACTATAGGTATGGAGCTCTCAGTTTAACATACTTTATTAAAATTATCAAAAATATTTTTAAAAAGGCGAATGGTGTGTTTAAATGAATGAAAAATAACTACTGTTTCATTTTTCAATGCCATCTGAGCCGTTGGTTTAAGTAAAAAGAGAAACGATGGATGGAATTTCAAAATGAAATTGAACCGGTTCAATTATGTTGGATGAGATATTTATTTAGAATTTTGAAAGGGTGATATCGTTAAGGCAACTTCTATCATCAAAAGACTTTAGAAATAAGAGAAATAAAAACATGAGTAAAAGACGTAAGTATCTTTTTCTATCACTTTGATTACCGCGTCTTCTTCTTCTTTTATATTGTCTGAAAGTGATGGCTACGAAAAAATGAAAAAAATTACAAAAGAAAGATGATGACTCATATAAGTAGGTTGGTGAGGATGTGAAGATTCGAAAATCCTTGTTCATAGATAGTGAAAGTATTGAGATAGATAAATCAAAAGTAGTGAGAGAGGTCTGGTGTTCGAGTTGAGTTGTTACTATGCAATAAAGTTGATCAAGTTTTCTATAGAAAAAATGAGTTTGAATTTTTTTACATATATAATTGTGTTTTGGAAGAACTTTAAATCAAATTATCTTTTACTGAGTTTGAATATGATGTGCTAAATCAGTTAAACTGTGTACTGTCTCAATTCCACCCAAACGGTTGGGTTTTCTTAAGATGTTTTGAGATTTTGATGGAATTTCTAGAAGTGAAATTCTCGTTGGAGTTATTCTTTTCCCCTTTTCAGGCTAAAGGGGTTTGGAAGGAGGTCTGTGTTAACTTGAATAGTTCCCATGATTTTGCAGTGTCTAAATTGTATAGATCTTCCTTTAAAGATTTTAAAGAAATATTTTTAAAGGTAAAATCAGTAGACAAAAAATTTTTCTTTTATTTGGATGAGCATCTTGGTAAAAAATTCTCTCTTTATTGGTGTTCATAATCGCAACATATTTTGGATCTAGAAAAAATTAATACAAAAAATGAATATATAATTGATTATTTAGTGAAATTAGTTGATAGAAAAAAATTAATTTCTATTTTTGAATTGCTCCTATGGGAGGAGAACAAAGTTTTAGTGGTGGAGTATTTTGATAAAATTTTAAGAAGATGGTCTGTAATTTTGTGTAGACTGATATGTTGATATTTTTTCTCTTTTAGTTTTTGTAGGTGAAAAATATTCAAGGCTGTTTGCGGCGAGTTTAAAAGCTCATTTAAAAATAAAAAATGTTGAAAAGGAAGGTTCATCATCTAACCCAGGTGGAGACAGAGTGGTCGAAGTTAATCAACCAACCCCTGATAAAAAAAATATTGTGTTTAAAAAGAGAAAATCTGACTTGATTACCGAAGATATGGGTGACGACTTATATGTCAATGGGAAAGAGATTTTTTTTTAGAAGAGCTAAATGCTTGTGAATAAACAAGAGAAATTTCATGGTTTTTTCGAGGGAGGGGATGGATCTTTAGTTTGGGATCGGAATTTTCCTTTTATGGTTTCTTCTTTTATTATACTAGACTCTATGAATTTTTTATCCCTTTTTTAAAAATTTTTTCATGATAAAAATTCTGGTTCTGATATTTTAATTTTTGCCATTGAATTTGCTGTTTAAAATATCTTTGATGTTGCTCATTTAATTGTATAGGTTGTGAAAAAAAATTATTTTGGTAGTTTTGCTGTTAGACAAATTTTTGTCTGAACCTCGATTTTTTTCAATAATATTAACTCTAAAATATAAAAAAAATCATAAAACTAATAAAAAGGGAAAAAAAAGTCTATGTAAAAAATTTACACAAATCCAGAAAGAGGTTTTTAGAAAAAAAATATCTTAAAAAAATATAACTATTCATGTGTCTCTTTCTATTAGTTTAAATTTTAAAGAGAAGTGATATTATATAATATAGTATCAGAACTTTTATGATTGAAATATCTAAAGTTTAATTCTTATTATCACCCAAAAGAAAAAAAATATTAGCATAGGACAAATAAAAAAAAGACTAATTTTATAAAAAATTCAAACAAAGCCAAAAAAAAAATTTTATTTATAGAAATATATTAGAAATATAAAAATTCATGTACTTTTTCCTATCCGCTTGAGCTTTTGGCAAAAGTGGCTTATATTTATTTGATTACATTGGATAAGGTATGAACATTTCAATGCTTAGCTTTACTATGACTCTTTTGACATCTAGAAATTCTATTATTCTTAGTTGCTTGTAAATTTTTATGCTTAATTAAGTTTTTGTCTATTATTATAGGTCTCAGTGTCTCACCTATCAAAAATAAGATTTTGAAGAGTTTAAAAGTGAAATATTTTTTATTTTGTAGATTATTTTTTATGGTTGAATTAGATCTGTTTAATTTTAATTATAATATAATATTAAAATTTTTATACTATAGAATTTGATTAATATTGGTTGATAAATCCTCAATTTAAATATAACTTATATTGAAAAGAAAAAGAGTGGCTTAAGCCACGTGAAGAAGAGAGAGTCTATTTTTTAAGGGGAAAAAAAAAGAAGAAACAAAGAGAGTGAGGGAGAAGAATGTCGAAGAAAAGAAGAAAAAAAAAAAGGAGAAAAGTAGTAGTTCTGATGTGTTTTTATTGAATTGATAAATTTATTTTATTTTTTATAAAATTTTAGTATGTTATTTTTGGTATAGAAATGAACATTAAGATATAATTTGTTATTTATGTCATTTTTTTTTTGTTCGTTAGATTTGAGATACATACTTTATAGAAGATTATGTTGATTCTATCAGTTTTAATAATATATTTTAATGCTACTAGAAAGATTAATTCACTACTAGAAAACTAGTTATTACAGACAGATATTTTCGACGGATTTTATCCCACGAAAATACAGACGGAATTTCAGAGAAATTTTTTGTCGGAAAACAAAAAAAATGAATTAGCATAAATTACAGACGGAAAAGAGAATCCGTCTATAATTCTGTCGGAAAAATTAATTTTTTTTCGTGGAAAATAGTTACAGACGGAAAATCCGTCTGTAATTAAATAGACGAAAATACTGCACTTTATTAAATTATTACAGATGAAAAATCCGTCTGTAATTTAAAATTTTCCGCCGGAAAAAAAAACTAAACCTAATCTACCCCCACTCTTTCTCGAGCTCCAGCTCCATTCACAAATAACTTTTGACTCAATTCACAAAGCACTCCATGAAGATGAACAATTAACCCTAGCTAACCCTAACCCTCCCTGTCTTCATTGTGCCTCACTGTACCCTAACCCTTTTCATTGTGCTTCACGAAGAACCCCTAACTGTGACGAAGAGCCCCTAACAGCACTCTGCAAGAACGTCGCCGGTCGCCGGCGCTCACAATGCCTCCGTCGAAGAACCCCTAACCCTCCTTTGAGTTTCTTCGCTCTTCTCTCGCCACTCTCACCCTCAAGCTCACTGAGTCTCACCTCTCTCGCGGCTGGTCTCGCCGTCGACCTCTCTCTAGCTCTCCGGTATATCGCTTCTCTCGCGGGCGTTTCAGACTCAAGGTCGTCGCACTCTGTTTCCGTCACTGCTCTGTCATCGTCGCTGCTCTATCGCGCTCTGTCGCAAGCGAATCACTGGATTTCGACCCGATCCCAATCGGTTCCTGCTCCAAAGAGAACCAGAGCATCTACCAACAGTTGTTTAAATTACGCCGATTCAGGTATGCATTGTTTAAATTACGCCGATAAACCTTAGGGTTTAATTTTTCTACGCCAGTTTTAGCTAGGTTTATCATACTTTTCTTTTATGGCTCAATTGTTTAATGGTTCCAACTATTATATAAAGCAAAACAAAAAGTATACAAAATTAATGGAAGCAGAAAAGCTTGATTGAAGACACTGTGATAGTCAAGTTCAAATAAAGAGAATGTGACTAATAATGAATAAATTAAAGTTGCATGATATTTCGTTAAATGTTAAAATATTTTTTAAATATATATATATAAGGCAATTTTGAACTATATAGTTTGCACATTTGTTTGAACTTCTGCAGTAAAGCATTGCCGTATGGAGTTACTCATGCAGCAACGATTAGTGGCTTGCCCATGGTTTCTTGATCAAGTCCTCCTTTAGCAAAATTCTTAGTGTCTTATTTTTATATCTGTAGTGTAAGTACCGTTGGATCAGCTTAGAGCATATGAAGAGAACTCATGAGGCTGTAAATGAGAAAGAGTCCAAGCATATTTCTGCAGCAGTGTCACTAATTAGGTATCTAGTGAATTGATTATGAGAAACGGAGTGTTTTTTTATATTTTTTTTAGTTCCCCTTTCATGTGAAAAATTACCTGATAGCTATTTTAAATTTCAGCTCCACAAATTGAAGCTAGGAAGCTCAGATCTATTATATTTTGACTTTTTTTTTTTTTTGCATTTTCTTAGTCCACTAATACTACTTCAGGAGTGAATTCATCTTGATTCACTTCCTATTTTCCTTCTTTTATGTTACTGTATGTAAATTGATTCACTTCCTATTTGTTTGTACTATTTATATTTCCCTACAAAATGCAATCCACCTGAATATTTTCTCTTATGGAACTTCCAGCAAGGACTTGATAGGATAGAGAAAAGAAGCAGGTGGGACAAAAAAGATAGGCAGCTAGCCCTTGATAATTTGGAGCAGTTCCAGAGTGTAGCTAAGACTAGCCGTCACGGAATTTGGCATTTGACTGAGCATCTAAGAATATCCATTGCAATAATACTCTTTATAATTTCTCTTGTAGGTTGTTGATGGAAAACTTTCTCAAACTTGCTACCTTATGGCTCTTGATTCATGCTATAAACAACTCAGTCACAAGTAAGTGTCTAACTAATTTTATTTCTAGTGGTCTCTTGATTTTCTATGCGCAATATTTGCAATTTCTGTTATCAAAATATTAGTAACTAGCAATCACCTAACTCTATTTATCTTCAGATATGTTATCCTCTTAGCTTTTCGCTTCTTCCCATGACCCAATTGTCCTCTCATATGTCCACTTTGTTCCCCTCTCCAATGCACCATTTTCCATTCCTCTTAAGGAAGTCTCTTCCTTGGATAATACTTTTCCAAATCCAAGTTTCTTTTTTTTTTTTTTGCTTTTTCGCATTCCAAAAGTCTGTGTAACCCTTTCTACTCTCTGCCATTTATTCAATACAGAATTGCTTTCATGTTAATTGATGTTGGAACCTGGAAGTGCTCATTCAGTTGTGTAGGTGATGATGATATTTGGATTGCTTTCTCAAAATATATAGTTTAAACGATGGTCATAACGTCATTTATTTAATTGAGTTCACTATTACTCTACGTAATTTCAGGTTGCATAATGGAAAGTGAGGTATCACACTATGATGGGACAACTTGATTTAGTTTAGTTCCTTTTGTTCCTATAATAATTCATAGGTAATTGAGGATTTCATTTATTCTAATAGGAAACTTAACAAGGAACAGAATAATGGAAGATCAAGAGGTAATGAATTCTTTTTTCTGCTATATTTAATTTCTAAGTTGGGGCTTTGCTATATTTAAGTTCGTTTGACGCTTACAAATCACTTTCATCACCATGTTCCTGATTCAGCACTAATATCTTCTCTTTTCCTTCTGTTTTGCTTTTTAATTTTACAGGGTGATTACATCAAAGATTTGTAGCTGTAATTACATATGTATCAGTTTCTAATTTCACACTTTGTTCTTGGATTCATTTCTTTCTTCCCCCAATTCCGTGACATTTTTTTTAATTTATTCCAAGTCGAACTTTGCTCCATGGTTTTTCCATTCTTTGTTTCTCTGTAGATTAATAACTTTGGATGTATAATCTGCTTACTGCAGTTAAAACATAGGGGCCACATCCACACGGACAAGGGGTTCCATCTTCACCTGCTGTAAGCTATGATGTTTTCTGAGATCAGTTCCTAATTTAGGCATAGTAAACATATCTTTGTTCTGTTATCGATAATTTATCTGCAATCATCTTGTTTCCTTTTTTTTCTGATCTGTTTTTCTATTTCAGGCTCTAGAACCTGCTACTCTTGTTCCTCTTCAGCTTTTAAAGTCAAGTGGAACTAAATGCATAATGGTAAGTGTACTTAAAAAGGCTTTTGAACTTCTGCTATAAGGTAAAAGGTTATACTGACATTTGCAAATTATCTAAGGTTGGTGACCCAAAGCAACTTCCTGCAACTGTCCTCTCAAATATTGCGAGTAAATATCTTTACGAGTGTAGCATGTTTGAACGTTTACAAAGGGCAGGGCATCCTGTTATCATGCTTACTGAGCAGGTACATAGTTTGCTACTGGATCTGATCTGAAGTCTTTTTGTTTTTAAGGTTTAGGGTTTATCCGTTTAGTTTGCCTTGTTTGACTGAATAATCAATTCAACACAATTCTTATTTACTGTTGAGAAGGATTGAGTAGAGATATAAAAAGGATTGAGTAGAATATGTGTGGTGCATTGCTATATTATGAAATTGATGCTGATTATTTCTACACTGACTGTAAAAGTGGAATTCATCCCATATGGAATATGCATTTTGTCTATTTGGTGAATCTTGGAGTGTACTGAATGTGGATTTTCAACTGTTTCTTTTGATTAGTTGCAAAAGCTTTGAAGAAAGTAAAGGTTGTTTTTCTGAAATAAAATGCTTGAATTTGAAGAAAGTAAAGGTTGTTTATGCATCCAACCATTCTTTTTATTAGGGAGTCGTGTTGATGTATATGAAGAGGGATTTGAGAACCCTTTAATATTAATGAGTTAGTCTGTATGCATGCGAAGGGATTAGAGAATTCAATTCATCGTATACTTATCGTTCATGTTTTATGCATCCAACCATGCAGTTAACATGGTCAAATGTATCTATTCAAGCCGAAGGCTTGCCATGGTGTAGATTTCCTTTCCTGGTTCCGATGAGAGATCTTGTGTGGTTTTCTCTTCATGGGAAGCCCAAATTTTCTTTTTCAATTAAGAGACTTACTCATCAAGCAATTCCCTTTCAAGATTCCAACTTGTAAAAGACACCTAAGAAGCATCAAACATCTTGGCTGAAGCTCTTCTGCTTGTAGGTTTTTGAGGTCATTATAGGAATTTTAATGGCTCAAACTCAGTGCTACTCCTTTTTTAATTCAGTCATTATTTTAATCTTTAAGTTAAGATGAAAATTTATCCAAAAGTTTGTGATTAATTCAATAAATGCAGTTCACTTTAACATGGGATTTTGCCAGATCAAATTGAACTCAAGTTTTCTTCGCTGACAAGGTTGTATTTCGCTGTGCCGGATTCTAGCTTCAACGAAGATGATTTGTATCCTTCTCCAATTTTTGGCTGCTGAACAATTTTTAACATAGAACTGAAAAAAATGAAAATAAAAAATTCTATAGATGAAATAGTGAAATTATGTTGATCTGCCACCCTGAATGATACCAAAATCAATTCACATATGATTGTGTTTTACATTTTTCATCCATTTGATTTATTTATGTACTTTATTTTTAACATAGGTTTGTTATTTTGCATATTATTAATTTAAAGATATCAATTTTCATTTTGTTGATCACTTATCTGAGTTTATTAATGATAGGGTCTATGTTCTCACTCTGGGCATTTTTATTGAGGAACAAAAAGGCAAAGTTTTCTTCTGAGGAAAGCAGTGATGAAGAAGAAGCAGCAGAAGAAGAAGCAGCAGCGTGGAATTAACACAGGACCTCCTTCATCAACTTTATCTATTAATTATTAGAGCATCGAAAATCGTTCAAATAAGTTAGAAAATTGAATAGGAGTTGTTTGCAATATAGGTCTTTTAATTTACTAGTATGAGGAAAATCATTTAGAGCCTTTGGATACTCATTAACAACTTTTAATTTACTCAATAGACTTTGTTGATGTATGTTTGTTACTTATTATTATAGTTGATGTGTCAATACATTTTGTTTATATTTTGAATTATATTGACTTACTTGTTTATAGTACTTTTTTTTTAGTTTGATAATACGATGGATTTGTTTATTTTTTGAAATATTATAAATATTTGAATACAAATTAGATAAAAATTTGTATTAAATTTATATTTATTTTGTATGAAAACAAGTTTATTTTGTAATTGGAAAAATAAAAACATTCTATTTTACCTTACCGGCGGATTTACAGACGAATTTTCTGTCTGTAAATCAGAGTGAGATGATTTTTCAAAGTTTAAATTACAGACGGAAAATCTGTCGGAAAATTTGTCTGTAATTACAGACGAAAAATCCGTCTAAAAATCTGTATGTAATTACAGACGGAAAATCTGTCTGAAAATCCGTCTGTAATTACAGACGGAAAATCCGTCAAAAAGTTCGTCGCCTTCAGGAAATGGATGGAGAATTTACAGAGGGAAAATCTGTCAGTAACTGGTAAAAATCCGTCTGTAATTTTCCGACGGAAAAAAAATCCGTCGGTAAATAATTTCCGACGGGGCTTTTACAGAAGAACAAAATCCGTCGGTAATTTTGTCGGTAACCAAAAATCTGTCTGTAATAAAGACTAAATCTGTCTGTATTAATCCATTTTCTAGTTGTGATTGTGTACTTATTATTTTGATTGTGAAAAATTTTATAGGATTAGATTTCGTGAATTTTTTATTCCTATCTTAGGAGTTTTTTTATAAAAAAAATTCTAGTGTCTGATATTTTAATTTTTTCATTGAATTTGTTGTTTGAAATATTTTTAATGTTGCCCATTTAATTGTACAGATTGTAGAAAAATTATTTTGGTAAAAAATATTAACCCTAAAATAAAAAATATCATAAAACTAATAAAAAGAGGAAGAAAGTTTATGCAAAAAATTTTTAAAAAATCCAAAAAGAAATTTTTGCAAGAAAAAATGTCTTAAAATATAACTATTCATGTGTCTCCTTCTATTAGTTTAAATTTTTAGGAGAAGTGCTATCATATGATATGGTATCAGAACTTTTAAGATCGAAATGTCTAAAGTTCGATTCTTGTTATCACCCAAAAAATATATATATATTAGTATAAGACAAATAAAAAAAGGAAAGAAGTCTTATGCAAAAAATTTAAGCAAATCCAAAAGAGATTATTATTTATGAAAACATATTTAGAGATATAATAATTCATGTGTTTTCTCCTAACAGTTTGAGCTTTTGACAAAAGTGGTTCGTATTTTATCTTTGTTACTCTTTCTTATTAATGAAAAAAAATTAATAATAAAAGGATATTTGAAAAAATTGAGTTAACGGTTAAAACTACTACTACCGATTAAAAAAATTAGAATTATTATTCAAGTGAATTCAAATTGAAACCGACACACAAATCAAATGGGGATTGATATTTTGTTCGAAAACTAAAATTATGACAATCAAATTTTAATTGTTGTCTTGTAAAAAAAAGATAATCTATAAAAAAGAATCAATCTTTCTTTTTATTGAGACGTGCTTATTCATGTGCTTATTCATTTTGATGACTTTATTATATGAATTCTATTTTATTTTATCGTACAAATCCTTTATTTACTATTTTTTTGAAATTTATTCTCTAAAAAATGCTTATTTTATGTTATGATTTTATTGGCAATCATAAAAAGGCAATTTTCTTTTGCTGCACATATTATATAATAAATTATTATATCTATTGTATTATTTTTTTTATTTTTATCAATTATTGCATTTATTTGATGGATCCACAAATTGCGAAATTTTCTTTTTTCCGATCTCTATTTTTAATAGCCGAAACTAACGCTTTGATTTTTTGTTGAATAATAGTTCGAGTAAATCTTAAATAAACTCTTTCTCAGATGAAAACTTGATGTAAATACACCAATTTTTGTCTTACGTTTCCGAGCAATATATCCTCTGAGAAACTGTGACCATAACTAGTGAAAAGGATTACCATAGGTAGGGTTACGGTTTTTAACTTATGGTCACAATTTTTTTACTGTGGCCTATTCTGTCGGAGTCATAGATTTATGGTTACAGTCTTTTTATTTTTGGTCACGATTTTTTTATTTATAGTCACAATTGCAGTGTTTAAATTTTGACACTTTAGACAATTTTTTTTACCGTGATCACGCATAAAAATTGTGACCATAGTTTGTTCTATAGTCTAATCTATAGTCACGGTTTTAACATAATCATAACTTATCTATGATAATCTTATTTTAAAATTGTGAGTATAATTTATTTATGGTCACTCCTATTTTATACCGTGATCATAACTTATTTATAGCTTTAAACGTTTTTTTATTTTATATATAGAAAAGTATAGGTAGATAATAAAAATATTAAATAATGTGAATAATAAATATATCGAATATTCATTTCATTAGATGCATAGATGATTATTTTAATATTAAAATTTAAATAATTAATTTAAAAATATAATATATTTTTATTTAATTGATAATTATTTATATTATTCAAAATAATCATTGTTTACTTAACACTATTCGTAGACGAGTTTTTTAATGGCTTAAAGTCGGGTGTGGCTAGCGGTGGCCAAAATTTGACCCGCGACTAGTTTGTTGACATGTAGCATACATGATCGTCTAATGGAAGTGTGTAATAGAAAGGTAGAGCATAATTAGCGTAAACAACAAAAATGATTTATGAACTGAAATTGTAGTTAAGAAGACCCAATTTTATTTAGCACACTAAAGTACATATAATATGATAACTCATATCATATCATCCATATTATTAATTATAAGGGATAGATATGATGACAACATACAGAGTATCATTCATATCATTATTTAATTACTAAGTATATTATTACATCAACAGTTGTGAGCACACCAACACGCCATTTTCATGCAGGTTCCACTAACAAAGTGCTCTTTGTTCTTGCAATGATCATCGCAGCTTGCATTGGTAAAGCATGGTCCTCTGTATGTATCTGCCAGGTGGTTGCATAGCTTTGCCTCTGTTTTCACCACTCCCTCCTCTGAATCCATCCATTTTTCAATTTCATTACAACAATATAATAATAATATAATTAACATTATTAATAATAAATAAGAGGTGATGATGACATACGAGCAAGAAAGAGAACGAGGAAGAAGATGCAGAATCCAGCAACTGTTTTCTTCTCCATTATTGCTGTTTTGATTTGTACTGATCGTTGAGGTTTATGTGTGTGATCTATTTATATACACAAAGTTTCGGACTATGAACAAGAGAGATTTAAGTACGTAGGTGCTATACTAAGAAATAAACACGTGGCACGAAATTTCAATTCCAGTGTATGATGTGTGTGTCGATTTATTTTGAAAGTCAGCAATGTACATCTAAGGGTAGTAGTAGTAGTGTGGACGCATGCAGAGATTGTTATCAACAAAAAGGCAGGGCTGATAATTTTTTCTTTTGGTAGTTTACTGATGTATTAGTATGATCCATTGCTTCTTGAGATTCTAACACTGCAGCAAAGTTCAAATTGGATTCTATTCTTCTAAGTTAGCGGTCGAAAATAGCATCGTATTACTCAAGGAAAAATGGTAGAGGGTCAAATTTATTGTTTTTTTTTTAATAATTAATTAGTCATTAATATTTAAAAATATAAAATAAAATATTTATTAAATTATTATATTAAAAAATTAAATTAACTAAATTAAATTAATAATTAAATAATAACTAAAAATAATTGTTCTTGCAAAAATTGATTGTGATATAACTCGTTTTTTAATTATTATCTTCTAGTTTTAGTCGGCATAAGTTATACTTTGGCACCAAAAAAATATAGATAATAGACACGTATAAAAAGTACTCTGATAGTCTGATACTCTAGTATATTGGTCATCAATTATTTGTTTTGTAATGTCTAGATCAGTTTTTTTTTACCTCTTTTTTATATTTGGGACAAGTATCAACATTCATTTAATCGATTAATTTATCTTAATAAAAAATAAAAATATTTTAGAATATTTTGATATAAATTTGATATTTATCATTGATAACCCATCTATAATATTTATAGTCGAATTATAATATGTAACCCAGTTATAACAAATATATCATAACCCTTAAATTTGGCCTTATGATATTTTTTGTTAAAGCAGGTTGAACTTTAACTATAATTCGATATTTTTCAGTTATAGGTACGAAATTCTCAATTCAACATACTTTATTAAAATTATCAAAAAGATTAAAAAAAAGGCTAAGGGTGTGTTCAAATAAATGGAAAACAACTATCATTTTATTTCTCAATGCCATCTGAGCCGTTGGTTTAAGTAAAAAGAGAAACGGTGGATGAAATTTTATAATAAAACTGAACCGGTTCAACTAATTTGAATGGGATATTTATTTAGAATCCTGAAAGGGTGATATCGTTAAGACAACTTCTATCATTAAAAGACTTTGGAAATAATAAAAATAAAAATATGAGTAAAAGAGGTGAGTATTTTTTCCTATTATTTTGATTACCGTGTCTTCTTCTTCTTCTATATTTTCTGAAAGTGATGGCTACGAAAAAAATGAAAAGAGTTACAAAAGGAAGATGATGGCTCATATAAGTAGGTTAGTGAGGATGTGAAGAATCGAGGATCCTTGTTCGTAGATAGTGAAAGCATTGAGAAAATAAACAAATCAAAAGTAGTGATGGAGGAATTTGGTGTTCGGGTTGAGTTGTTACTATGCAATAGATCTAATCAAGTTTTCTATAGAAAAAATAATTTTGAATTTTATTTACATGCATAGTTATGTTTTGGAAGAACTTTAAGTCAAATTACCTTTTACTGAGTTTGAGAATGATGTGCTAAATCAGTTAAACTGTGCACCGTCTTAATTCCACCCAAACGGTTGGACTTTCTTAAAATGTTTTGAGATTTTGATGGAGTTTTTGGAAATGAAATCCTCGTTGGAGTTATTCTTTTTCCCTTTTTAGGTTAAAGGGGTTTGGAAGGGGGTTAGTGTTAACTTGAATAGTTCTCTGGTTTCGCAGTGTTTAACCTGTATAAATCTTTCTTTAAAGATTTTAAAGAAATATTTTTGAAGGTAAAGTCGGTAGACGAAAAATTTTTCTTTTATTTGGATGAGCATCTTGGTAAGAAATTTCCTCTCTATTGATGTTCATAGTCGTAACATATTTTGGAGAAAAATTTTAATTTTTGAATTGCTCCTATGGGAGGAGAACAAAGTTTCAATGGTAGAGTATCTTGGTAAAATTTTAAGAAGGTGGTCTGTAATTGTGGTGTTATATACTGTTATGTTGATATTTTTGCTCTTTTGTTTTTTATAGGTGGAAAATATTCGGAGGGTGTTTGTGACGAGTCTAAGAGCTCGTTTAAAAATAAAAAATATTAAAAAAGAAGGTTCGTCATCTAACCCAAGAGGAGATAGAGTGGCCAAAGTTAGTCAACAAGTCCCGAAGAGAAAAAAACATTGTGTTTAAAAAGAGAAAAATTGACTTGATTACCGACGATATGGGTGACGACTTATATGTGAAAGGGAAAGAGATTTTTTTAGAAGAGCTAAATTCTTTTGAGAATAAACAAGAGAAATTGCATGGTTTTTTCGAGGGAGGGGATGAATCTTCAGTTTGGCATTGGAATTTCCCTTTTATGGTCGTTGCTAATGAGATTTTTCAATCAACATTTGAGGTGATGTTTGTCAATGAAGTCGGTGATATTGGTTTGATCAATATCTTCAGGTACAGTTTAATATTTATATAGTAAATAGAAAAAGTCTAGGGGGCCAGTAATTTTTGTGTTTTCTGGCCAGCACTTAACCATCAAAACAAAAGTGAGTGATCTCAGATGTAATCTCACCCCATTAAAAACACTATTGATGGTCAATTGATGGTTACAAAACACCAAAATTGTTGGTCCCCTAGCATTCCTCTAGTAAATAATATTCATCGATGTAGAGTGTAATGATTTGGAGAAAAACATAAAAAGATGTTAGAGAAGACTAATGATTTGGAGGGTTTGAAAGAAGATTTGGATTTAAAGAAAAAAAAATGATAGATGAGTTGAAAAAGAATTTTGCAGAAAAAGAGGAGGAACTAATGATGGTTAAGAGTTCTTATAAGAAAGATACAAAACTGTTAAAGAAGAAAGAAGGTGATCTTTCTAGCATGAAAGATCAATTGATTGAAGTTATCTAACCAAAACAAAGCAGGCGAACTTTGTGTTCCCTTTTGTGAATTTTTGTGTATATAAGTTGTTCATTTTATTTTATGGATGATTTTTTATTTTTTTTTCTAACAAAACAAATAGAAACACATTCTCTATCAGTACGACTAGGTATTCTTTAAAAGTCATCATTTATTCAATTTTTTATTATAATAATTTAAAAAAAATTAAAACAAATACATCTAGATAGATTTCGTGTCATTTTAAAATTAAATACACATTCAAAAATTAAATTCAGTAAAGTCATCATTTATTCAGTCTTTTATTACAATAATTTAAAAAAATTAAAACAAATATATTTAGATAGATTTAGTGTCTTTTTAAAATTAAATACACATTCAAAAATTAAATTCAGTAAAATTGAAGATTTTAATTTTAAAATTTAAATAAATAACAATAAAATCCAACAAATAATTAAAAAAAAAAATATTGGATGAGTTTTTATCGAATAAGATATAAAAAAATTAAGATATAAGAAAATTAATTTTATATTTAACATTTAAATTTAAATTTTTAATTTATGATTTTAGATGTGTTTCAAAAATATTTTGTGTATCACTTAATAATTTTAGATATGTTACAATTGAAAACAAAAACGAATTTTTAAGAACATACATTTTAATAATTCTAAAAGCGTTAATGTTCAAATAAATAACGATAAAATCTAACAAATAATAAAAAAATAAATATTAGATGAGTTTTTATCGAATAAGATATAAAAAAATTAATTTTATATTTAACGTTTAAATTTAAACTTCTGATTTATAATTTTGGATGTGTTTCATAAATATTTTGTGTATTACTTAATAATTTTAGATGTGTTACACTTGAAAAAAAATGAATTTTTACGAACATACATTTTAATAATTTTAAAAGCATTAATATTCAAATAAGTAACGAAAAAATCTAACTATTAAAAAAAAGTGAAATATTAGATGAGTTTTTATCGAATAAGATATAAAAAATTAATTTTATTTTTAATGTTTAAATTTATATTTTAGATTTATGATTTTGGATGTGTTTCAAAAATATTTTTTGTATAAGTTAATAATTTTATGTGTTACAATTAAAAAAAATTAATTTTTACGAACATACATTTTAATAATTTTAAAAGCGTTAATGTTCAAATAAGTAATGAAAAATCTAACTAATAATAAAAAAAAATTGTTGAAACTATAAACCTTTATTAAATTTTTATTTATTATCTTTTTCTTTCCAAATACCTGTAATTGCTCTTTCATTTATCTTTAATTCAGTCTAATTATTTTATGTTGGTGGTCTTCTCTAATAATTCTAAAGATAAAGATTAAAAAGATAAAAGAAAGAAAGAAAAAAAAAGTGAAGAAGAAGAAAAGAATATTGATGTATAGACTGATAATTCATTTATTGTTTAATTTAAATGTTGATATAATCTTATTAAAATTTTATTCGATAATAACGATGAATGAATTATGAGTTAGCATGCAAATCATTCGAAATAGAAACAAAATAACACGACTCATCTAATAATAGTAATAAAATATTAAATATGAAATAATAAATTTATCTATAGAGGAGTAATACTCTTCTATGGAGATTTCTGTGAAGAAGAAAAGAACGTAGAGGGAACGTACAAAGTAAGAAGTTAGAGAAATAACTATTTTATAGAGTGGATAGAAAATTAAAAAAATTTTAGTATTTAAAATTTAAATTAATTTTAATCACTAACATATTTAGCTACAAATTAGGAATGTGTTTTAATTAAAATTTAATTAAATAATATTATTTAAATTTTAAAAGCTGATCAAAGACTGAATTTTGTTATACAAGTAGCATTTTTCATTCTCTATCATCACTACAAGAAAAAGGCGCATTTGTAACAAAAAAAAAGGTCCATTGCAGTAAGTCCCGTTACAAAAAGTTTTTGTAACGAAAAATGGAACTGTTACAATTCAAAACTATATTTTGTAACAATTTTTTTTGATACAAAAAACCAGAAGCCGTTACAAAAGTGGTAACAATTTTTTATTTTGAAGGTATCTTTCGTGACAGTCAATTTTTTTTCCTATCAAAAAATTTTGTTATAAAATGTAACATGATTTTGTAACATTTTTTTCTTTAGTTACGAAAGCAAATTAATTATTTTGTAACAAATTTTTTTTATTACAAATTACATGCATAATTTACTAAATTATTTTTTAAATTAACTAATATATTAACAATTTTAATAAGCAAGTTTACATGTATATAATATGCAAAAACATACATAAGTCAAACAAGATCTTTTTAGCTAAAATTGTCTTGAAACAAAATAACATTAGCTAGTGAGTACATTGATTAGTTCAACCAAAACATAAAAGTTCTAACATACAAAGTTCAACCAAAACATAAAAGTTCTAACATAGATTAGTGTCTCTATACATCAAAACATTCTTGAGCCCTCTAAGTAGCATATAGTCACCATTTCAACACTCCTGTAAATAAGAAAAACCGAACCAAATAAGTTAGAAACAAGATATAACACTAATTATAATTTTTCCACTAAGTTTTATCCAAAATGTTTAGAAAAATTTCGGCAGAACGTCCCCTAAAATTTGGATATTTCCACCGTCCACAGTTCCAACAAACACAACCAATTCGCAACTTATGTCTCAGCCATACCCAACCAAATTTATCAAACCAAATTTTTCAACCATGACACAAGTAAAATGTGATAAATAGATCCATATACAAATTAAAGTATACTAATATAAAATGGGAATCATCTACGAAAATGTATTAAAGTCATAAGCAACTTTAGGAGTACCTTTAGGGTCTAGTTTGTTTCATTGTCAAAGCGCGCTATGAGAGAGTTCACAACAGCTTGTTGAGCTTCCAATTGAGCTTTCATTTGAGCTAATTCTTCCTCTTGCCGTGTTCGTTGCTCTTCAAGTTTTTCTTTGAGCACATCTATTTCCTTTGTTAGCTCCTCACGATCTTGCATTGCCTCTTGAAATTGTGCTTGAATCCTTAACTTAAACTTTGGAGTCTTTATGCCATAACTTGCACCACTTTTGTCACCTCTCACAAGTAGAAAAGCTTCATTTGGAGTGAGAGAATTTTCCAAATCATAGGATTCATCGAGCATACAACTAATATCATCCTACACAATCCAATTTGTGATTTGAAAATGTAGATAAAATTTAAATTCCATGCAGTTGAAAGAGGAAAAGGTTAGTAATGTTACATCAATTTGTTTAGCTTTTTCATTGACCCATTCTCCATTACTCTTTTGATGAGTAATTTGCCACAATTCTTGAATGTCAGGCTCGACACCGGTTCTAGGATGGCGCTGCAAATTTTTTGGAAGTTTAAAATATAGCATGTAGTTAAGTGCAAATGTGACATAGCAAAAAATATAAGACCAAATTAAAACTTTAAGACTATTTACCCGATCACGTCTAACAATTTGAAATGTCCTTCGACCAACAATATGTGGTACAACATGATGCTTTCTATTATCTTTGTTTTTTAAACTTTTTTCCTATAGAAGACCAAACTCACAAAAGACAAAAGGAGGTAAGGTATAATTATTTGCATTGACCTAAAATAGCAAAACAACATAAGAACACCTCAATGGTTGTGAAAAGAAGGACTTCCAAAGTAGGATACCAAATTCTCCCATGTCTCCGGTAGAACATTGTTTGGTGGATTTTGAAGGTGCTCCTCATCAGTTTGATACAACTCATAGTGCTCACGCAATCTTGAGCGCCAACTTCGATAACATATGTTAACCTTAGCTAAAATCATATTGCGCATTACTTGCGTATCTGCTATATCAAACTTTTCCTACATATGATTTGTCAAAATTAGTTAGCAGAAATAAACCCTATAATATACATAATAGCAGAAAATATAAATATGTATTACCAAAACAATGTCGCATATTTTTTGCTTGACATCATCTCCAACTTGGCTCCATTTCTCTACATCCAAAGGAGCATTTTGTCTTGTAACAATACCCACTTCAGATGCAAACAGATCAGCATGGATGCCATTAGGAGCTAAGTTCTCCAAAGAGATCGGCAATTCCAATTTACCATTTGTCTTTGTTTTGATAACCCTATTTGTTGCAATCCCACGCGAAGGTCCCCTTTTACCAATACACCTATCAACAGGAGCAGTGGGTGGTGCTGAAGTAGGTCTGCCTGGGCTGGGACAGGGGCTGCTGTGGTGGGGGCAGGGGCTGCAGGGGCTGCCGGGGCGGGGGCAGGGGCTGTAGGGGCTGCCGGGGCTGGGACAGGGGCTATAGGGGCTGCCGGGGCTGGGGCTGGGGCAGGGGCACGGGCTGCCGGGGCTGGGGCAGGTGCTCGTGGTGTATAACCAGATGTAGCAGCCCTTGTCAATCTCCGTGTAGCCATTATGTTACGCAATCTACAATAAAGTTAACAGAGATAAAATTAAAGAAATAAAATAATAAATTATCTACATCATTTAATATACAATTACACAAAGGAAAGCACATCAATAAAAGTTGGACATGATTCAAAATATATTATACTTTTCAAAAAAGTTAAACAAGTGGAACAAAGAGTGAATAACTTAGCAAATGAAAATATGATGTCAATTCGTAAAGTTTAACTACTTTAAAGTCAATCACCATCCTATACAAAAAGTGGATAAGGTCAATCACCATCCTATACAAAAAATGGATAATTTAGCAATTGCAAATATCTTGTAATCCCCAAAATAAATACTAAGAAGTCAATCACTATCATTTGAATCTTCTTCTTCTTCTTCTCCTTCTCCTTCTTTTTCTTCCATAGACTTAGGCACGTCCACACTCGATCCCTTTATGTCACCTCTACCCAATTCCATCAAAAAATTGATATCACCCAAATATGGTACTTGATTAAAGCTTCCCATTTCATCTTGTTGGTATGCCTCTTCTTGCATGATATCTTGCTCAGGCACATCATATGTATTGCGAGGCTTTACTCGGACCATAGTACACCAATTAGGCCTTTTAATTGTCTTTACATAGTATACTTGTTCAGCTTGACATGCTAAAATGAAAGAGAGAAGGCAATATCCAAAAATAATTCATCGAGGCACTTCCTAAACTCAGGAGTACGCCTATCAAAATTAACCCAATATTTCTGGTAATTGACCATTGGACTAATTTCTGCAGGAGACGAGAATGGATAGAAGGATGTAAAGAGTGAAAAAAAAGAGAGCAGCATGACATAACATAGCATCACAGGGACTATCACTTTCAAAATCACAAAAAAAAGTGCAAAAAATAGAGGCAAAATAATAAAACCCAGAAATAAAAAATAGAACAAAAATATCAACTCTCCAAATAACCTAAAAATCAGATAATCAACCATGTTACACACCAATACTTTCAACCACAACATCATCAGCATAATCAACTAACAATATTTTCAACCACAATATCAGCAGAATCAAGGTTCAATATTTCAGCTAAGATTATCAACTAACAGCATATTTAACAATACTCAAATAAACTGAAGTTACCTTTAGCAGAAACATAATCGGACTAGACCAGACCAGCAGGAGAAGAAGGACACCCGAATAAGACCAGCAGAGGCAAAGGACAACACCGGATGAGCAGAGCAGCATAAACTATCCTAATTCAATGCAATGTAAAATACACAACATTATTAACAAAATTTAATCAATATCTCTATGTTACTAAGGATCAAATAGTTACCTACTTTACTCAATTCACAAACACAAAAGTATAAAAAAAAACAAAATCGAACAAAGTTAAAAGAAAGCAAAAGCTAATAACACTAATATAGTCAAACAGATATAAAACTAATTTTTTCAGTCACAACATCAGCAGAATCAAGGTTCAATAATAAATTAAACTGGACTTACCTTCAGCAGAGGAGACGATCGGAGCAGACCGGCAGCAGACTAACGAAGCACGGCAGAACCAGATGAAATTAAAGACTGCAACACAACACCAGAAGAAGACCCTTTTATTAAATCTTCATCATTTCACTATCAAGCTAGGAGACAAACTTTTTAGTGCTAATAAAAGTTTCTTCTGCTTTATTATGTAACTCAGGTTTTCCAACTTTAGTATACAAGCCTCAACAAAGGAAAAAGAACAAACATAACAACATATTAAATCATCTACTTTTACATACAGATATAGTTAGGAATTAGCATCAATTTTTCTCTTCTAAACCTACAATAAAACAGCAACAATGAAGTCCACAAAATTAGTATACAATAACTACATATTAGAAAAAAACGCCTCTACACTGAAGAATGTCAGAAGCAGAACCACACTCAGCGACGGGTTGGGGCCGTTCCACCATTGAAGACGCAGGCCACCGGCGAGGAGAGCTGACAGCACGATCAGAGCTTTGGCACGAGCAGAGCTTCTGCACGAACAGAGCACAGCTAGCAGAGGAGTCACCCAACAAGACGACCACAGAAACGGAGGTAGCAGATACAGAAGAGGCACGACGCAGAGGCAGAGAAGGCGGAACGCAGGGGAGCCTAGACGGCCAGGACGACACAAACGGAGGTGAGCAGTGGCGCAGACGAAGCAGATTCAAGGAGCGACTGAAGGACCACGACGCCGCCTGAGACGTCTTCCAGGGGCTACGCCGGTGACTCTTCCTCTGGCAGCAGCTCCATTTTCCCTCGTAGATAGGGTTTGAGGACGACGCGATGGGTTGAGAGTGACTGAGGGTGAGGCTTCGAGTGAGGTGGGGGAATGGGGGAACCTTAGGATTTTTTTACTTTTTACATTCACTATAGATATTAGCTTTTGGGTTTTTACAGTGCATTTTGTTTTTTTAAATTTTTTTGGGAATATTTTTAATTACTGTTATTTATATTTATAAATTAATAAAAAAATTTTAAATTTCACAAATTAGTTTTAAGTTATCTTAAAATTCTGATTATTAAAAATTATATACTAATTTTATAAAGGCATATAAATTAATATTTACATCATTTAAAAATTAATGAATATGTAAAAAATAATATAAAAAATATATTTTAAAAGAATTACATAAACAATTTTTTTAATTTCTGAAAAAAAATAAAATTATTTTAAAAAAATATATAGACAATTTTTTTAATTCTTAAAGTTTTTAACATTTTGAAAAAAAGATTATAAATTATACATATATTTTGTGACACAAAAAAAAATTTGTTACAAAATAATTTGAGTTTTTCAAACCAAAAAATATTTTGTTACAAAATATTTGGATTTTTTAAAACAAAAAACTATTTTGTTACAAAATACTACGAATTTTTGTAACTACTTTACTTTTTGTTACAAAATATTACAATATTTTGTAACAACACACCACCGCGTTACAAAAACTAGCATAATTTGTAACAAAATAAAATGGATTGTTACAAAATATCTGGATGTTTTGTAACAATTTGTAATGTTGTTACAAAACATCAGCAACTATTATTACAAAAAAAATGGTTTTTTGTAACAATTTTAAATTTGATACAAAACTTTTGTTACAAATGTTCCATTTTCTTGTAGTGCATGATTATTTCTTGAACTTTAGATGCTAATATTTTTTATTTTTTAAAAAAATAATATTTTGTGATGTATTTAATTTAGTTTAATTCCTTTATCATATAAGGAACTGTATTTTTTATTTCATGTACCATATATTTTAATTTGTAATGTAAATTTTATTTAATTTAATGAATTTTTTTTGTAGTATTTCTTATACTCTAATGTACTCAAGAGTGTTTAGTTATTTTTCTTTAACTTTTACATTTTTTCTATTTTTTTTCTTGTACGTGAGTTTGTGCATTGTGTTGGTATTTTTATATTTTAGATAATTTATAACTGCAAGAAATTAAATTATTTTTAAAATCTTATTTTCAATTTCAAGGTCACGTTGTTATTATTATTATTAACAACTTTTAATAGAATTAGAGACAGTCTAGTTAAAAACAAAAAAAAAAAAAAGAAAAGGCAAACTCATAGCATTAGATTATGTGATAACATTGTTTATACTTTAATCCAAAATAATATTATTATTAGCTGTTGGTGGTGAAGTCTTCTTGGATCAAATACTGTAGTTAGTGCTTTATCAATTGATAACACTTCTTTCAAATGCTACTTGTTATCATGGTACAAAGAGTTTAGGAAAAAATCAAGAATTATTTAGAAAAGTATTATTTTTACTATTCATATTTCTCATCCGTGATTATAAGATTCTTACCAATATATAGACCAACAGTACACTAAGGGTACATTCGTTATGGAATAAAATTCTAATAAATTACATTGATTTTTTTTTCTAATCCTCTTTGATATTTTTCTGATTTTTTTCCCTAATTATAATATTCTAATACTCCCCCTCAAGGTGAGTAGTGGGATCACCAATACTCACCTTGGTTAGAACTTTAGTAAGGGCTTGTCTTTCTGATCTCACAAATGGAAGCTCAATAATGTCATTTTCAATTTTTTCTTTGATAAAGTGTCGATCCACCTCAACATGTTTTGTTCTATCATGTTGTACGGGATTATCTGAAATGCTGATTGTGGCTTTGTTGTCACATTTCAACTGGCTTGACAATTGTGGTGGAAACCCAATCTCAGTCATCAATTTTCTTATCCACAATATTTTAGTGATGCCTTTAAACGATCCCTCGAAATTCTGCCTCTGCGCTTGAAAGAGCTACAACTTTTGCTTTTCCAAGTTACCAGGTTGCCTCTAACAAGTGTAAAGTAACCAGCTGTTGATTTTCTATCATTTGGGTTGCCCGCCCAATCTGCATCGGTGTATGCCTCAACCTTCAAATGGCCATTCCTTTTGAAAATGATTCCACTTCCTGGAGCTCCCTTCAAATATCGAACTATCCTCATGGCAGCTTCCATATGATCTTCTTGTGACTTATGCATAAACTGACTTACTATTTCCACAGCATAAGCTATGTCAGGCCGAGTATGTAATAAGTAAATTAGTTTTCCAACCAATCGCTGGTACCTTTTCTTATCTGCTAGGGTGGCACCTTCTACTATCTTCAACTTGTGATTAACTTGCATGTGCGTATCTATTGGTTTACAATCCACCATTCCTGTTTCTGCCAGAAGGTCCAAGATGTACTTTCTTTGGGAGATAAAGATTCTTTTACTGGATCATAGAACCTCTATTCCTAAGAAATATTTTAGTCTTCCCAAATCCTTCATTTTGAAGTCTGTAAATAGGTTCCTTCTCAATTTTTCAATTTCTTCAGCAACACTTTCTGTTATGATCATATCATCCACATATATTATTAAGCAAGTGATTAAATCTCTCCTTTTTTTTCAAAAAAGGGTATGATCAAAGTTACTTTGCTTGTACCCATACCTTTTCATGGAATCTGTAAATCTTCCAAACCAGGCACGTGGAGATTGTTTAAGTCCATAAAGAGCCTTCTTTAACCGGCAAACTTCATGTTTTCTAAATCCTATTGAGAAACTTGGAGGAGCTTCCATGTACACTTCTTCTTTTAACTCTCCATGAAAGAAAGCATTCTTGACGTCAGATTGATAGAGTGGCCAATCTTCATTTGCTGCTATTGAAAACAACACCCTGATAGTATTAATCTTTCCAACTGGTGAAAAAGTTTCAGTGTAGTCGATACCATAGGTCTGTGTATAACCTTTGGCCACCAACCTTGCCTTGTACCGTTCAATAGTGCCATCTGCCTTGTATTTAATGGTGAAAACTCATTTGCACTCGACTGGCTTTTTTCCTGTCGGTAGGATACACTTTTCCCAAGTTTCGTTCTTCTCTAGAGCTTCCAATTTTGTATTCATGGTTTTTCGCCATTCAGCTTTCTCATTGGCTTCTTGGACAGTTCTTGGAATGTCTTCTGTTAAGAGTCTGGCCGAAAAAGCCTTTGCAACATCTGCTATTCCTTCTCTAGCCACTCTTATCGGGTATCTTGAGTTACGAAAAATATGTTCTGGTGAGTACCGATCAGGAGGCATCCCTCTGTTTCTTCTTGGAGGAAGAATAAAGGTATTGGGCTCTGGTTCTTCATGTTCCAGTGCTATACTGTTATTGTTAGTGGCCTCATTAAAAACAGGGAGTAAATTATCAGATTGACAATTACTTACCTCTTGTCTGACATTCTCAAAAGGACTTTCACTGGTTGTATGTACCGAGTTGTTTTCTACGTTGAGTGAAGTATGCTCGGTGGCTCCATCTACTTGCTCTGTTTGACCAGTTTCTGGGCAACAAAGGTTATTTAGCCAACTTGGTGGTTCATTATTGTTCTCCCCCTGAATGCCATGTTGGCAGCTGAAGTAAAATTCGAATTCTAAAAAATCACAATCCATGGTCACATGAATACGATGAGTGATTGGAATGTAGCACCTATACCCCTTTTGGTGTGTAGCATACCCAACAAAAATACATTTTTCTGCACAAGGATCAAGTTTGGTTCTATTGGCTTTGGGAATATGGACAAAGACGGAATATCCAAATACTCGAGGTGGTAAGGTTAGAATAGGCAGGATTGCAGTTTGAGTAGCCAAGACTTGTAAGGGTGTTTCATGGTGGAGAACTTGGGTAGGTAGGCGATTTAGTAAGTAGGCAGAGGTCGCTATAGCTTCAGGCCAAAAAATTTTTGGAACTTGTGCATCAAAAAGTATGGCTCGGGTCATCTCAAGTAACTTACGATTTCGCTGCTTGATGCGCGAGAATCTTTCCTATCTTTTTCTAGTGAATTTGCATCTAATTTGTTGAATTTAATAAAGAATTAATTATCTTTTAGCCAATATGGGTGCTACTTTGAGTCTTTTGCAATTTTGTTTATTTTAGGGAGCATTCGACGGAATTTGATGGAGTTTCTGCAGCACAAGAATCAAAGGAGATGGCAGCGAGGAGCGACGCGTACGCGTGACTGACACGTACGCGTGATTTGGAGCTTTCCATGGCGACGCATGTGCGTGACTGACGTGTACGCGTGATTTGAAGATTTGCACAGCGACGCGTGCGCGTGACCAACGCGTCCGCGTGACTCGCGAAAAAGACCATCGACGCGTACGCGTGACTGACGCGTACGCGTGACATGCGCCACGTGCAGAAAACGTAGAAAAACGCTGGGGGCGATTTCTGAGCTGTTCTAACTCAGTTTTCAGCCCAGAAAACACAGATTAGAAGCTGCAGAATGGACAAAACATGTGGTCCCCACCCATCAACTGAAGAGTTGTCAATTAAATTCAAATTTAAATTCAAATATTATTTTTAGGAAAAGATATTATTCTAGTTTAAGATAATAGATTTTAAATTATTAGGATTAGTTCTAAAAAGGATCCCAATTAGTTAACAGGGGGATACCACCACAACATTATTCCAATTCCAATTTACAATCCTAGTTTTCTACTTTGAACCATGAGCAACTAAACCTCCACTGTTAAGGTTAGGAGCTCTGTCTATTTGTATGGATTTATTTTATTATTTTTTCTATTTTAATTTATGCATGGATTTATAATTTAAGAATTATTTTCGCTCTTTATCTTATGAATTTGGGTGGAACGGAAGTATGACCCTCTTTCTATTTGAGTTCTTGTATAACTTGGAAAAGCTCTTTACTTGAACAATAGCTTGAAAACATATTCTCCTAAATTTTAATTACCTAGATTTAATGGGATACGTGACATATAATCCTTTTATTTTTGGATAATTAGAATTTTTGTGGCATATAAACTGGAATTTGATCATGTAGCTTCTAGTTGGAATTAATTGACCAAGGAATTGGCAGTTAATGAATTTTAGAGGAGACTAGAAAGGTCTAAGGAATTAGGGTCTAGTCATATATAGTTTGCCATAAATTAAATCCTACATAATTAAAATAGTTAGTAAGAAAAGTTAATCCAGAAAAATAGATAACTCTGAAGCCTTAACTATCTTCTCCATATTTTATTCCCAAATTAATCATTTTCCTGTCTACTTTTTAATGCTCTTTGAATATTCAAACACTATTTTCTGTTTGTTTAACTAAGCCTATCAAATACTATTGTTGCTTAATCCATCAATCCTCGTGGGATCGACCCTTACTCATGTAAGGTATTACTTGGTACGACCCAGTGCACTTGCTGGTTAGTTTGTGGTTATAAATTTCGCACCACCGCTCAACCACACCATTTTGTTGGGGTGTATTTGGGCAGGAAGTTTGATGAATAAGACCATTTTTCATAAAAAAATTGCGCATTGATTGGTTTATAAATTCCCCACAATTATCTTAGCGAAGTACTTGAATTTTCTTGTTGAATTGAGTTTGAATCATTTGGTAGAAAGCAAAGAACTTATCAGGTACTTCAGATTTGTGTTTTAAAAAATATACCCAAGTCATGCGAGAGAAATCATCCACAAATAACACAAAATATTGAAAATTATTATGGGAAATAGGAGCTGGATCCCACACATCTGAGTGTATTAGAGAAAAAATGGAATTAACTCTAGTGTTGGTTGGAGGAAAAGAAACTCTGTGATTTTTTGCACGAATACAAGTTTTACATTTGAGGGGTTCAGTACTACTTGTAAAAATACTAGGAAATAGTAACTTGAGGTACCCAAATGAAGGATGTTCGAGATGCCTGTGCCATAACCAAAGTTGCCTAATAACCGTTCCGTGAGCAAGCATGGCATGACCCTGGTGTGCTACTTCATCAACGTAGTAAAGGCTTTCTCGCTCAGTACCATGCCCAATGATCTCCTTCGTAAGAATGTCTTGTAAAAGACAAAAGGTAGAGTATATGAGTACCACACAATTTAGTTCCTTTGTTACTTGGCTAACAGACAATAATTTTGATGATAGTGCAGGGACATAGAGGCAATTTTTTAATTTCAATTTTTCTAAAAAAGTAATGGAGCCTCCTCCTTTAACATCAATTAGTTCTCCACTAGCTGTTTCAGTATGAGCTTTTGAGGATATAGTCAAGCTGTTAAAATCACGAAGGTCATGAGTCATAGTATCGGTAGCCCCACAAACGAAAATCCATTCATTTATCTTTTTAATTGGATTCTGATTCTGGGTCTCCCCTTTATATTGAGTCGTAGTCTGGGCTGAGCAGCCAAAGAGTTTAGTAGTCCTTGCCCTTACTGCCACTGCTGCCTTGCCATCGGCCTCGCCACCACTGTTGATGACCTTTGGATGCTTACAGCGATGGCTCCCTTACTCTGATTTCTTGATGACTTTGGATTGTTTTTCCACCAATCTGGGTAACCCACAATCTTAAAGCAGTTTTCTTTGGTGTGTTTCTTCTTTCTTCTTCCACCAATTGCTTTTTCCATCAGAGTTGCCCATAATGGATAATTATATCCGTTTAGTTTGAAACCAATTAACAAAATTTTTAGAATTGGTTTGTGATGATCGCATGCCAAAACTATTGCATGGCATGTTTGCAATTTGTAATGTGAATTCGTCAGAATTTTGAATCCCTAGAACCTAACTCTACTCTGATACCATGTTACCATGGTATAAAGAGTTTAGGAAAGAAACGAAGAATTATTTAAAAAAGTATTATTTTTATTATTCATATTTCTCATCTGTGATTACAAGGTTCTTACCAATATATAGACCAACAGTACACTAAGGGTACACTCGTTATGGAATAATATCCTAATAAATTACATTGATTTTTTTTCTAATCCTCTTTGATATTTTCCTGATTTTGTTCTCTAATTATGATATTCTAATACTACTCATACCAAAATGCCATTCATTCACTTTTAATATAAAAATTTACAACCCATAATAGTATCGAATTTAATTGTTTAATTCTAATAAAATAAACATAGATAAACATAATTAAGTGATATTATGGATATGCATAAATCCAGTTCTTTTCCTACACAATTATAGCAACCAAGGTTACGTAAACAAAGAAGCTTGCTTAAATCATATATAATGGTCTCTTTTAAATTGAACTATGTAATCCCATAAGCATTCCACCTACTGCCCACCACTCTGTTGTTCTTGATTGGATTTCTTTTCCAATTTCATTGCAGTCACTGTAAACTAATGAAATGGCTGTCAAGAGACGAACTTTATAGTCCTTCACCTAAAATAAGACTAATATTATTTGTTTGCAACGAAATATTTTCTCTATTTGTGTTGTCTATAATTTGGGTTTCACATGCCTTGTCGAGCAGTATTGAGGTAAAATCTGAACCATGGTCATCCACTCCAATAACCATACAGATGAGTCGGTACTGCCGAAATACACAGGAATCACATAATGCTGATATTGTGAATGTAAAGGGCTAGTGTTGTTTTATATACATTATCATGGATCAATATATATACCTGTCACCACATTGTGGAAGTCCTTTGGCATACTCTATATTCCACCCTTGTATTTTTTTCTTACCTTGCACTTCTTCTTTAGGATATTTCTCATTCTTCATTATTTCATCCAAGACATTGCCCTACAAAGTTCACATTAAAATCATGGAAAAAATGCTCAAAGTTATGTATTTATGCCAAAAGATAATTTCGTCAAATATTATTAGACAGAACTTTTATTATGGTTTCTAGTTTTGCTCTTCTTGCATGTTCATGTTGCAAGTCTATCTTTGTGTCTAAGTGATAAAGTGTCTTCTCATGAATATTCGCTACCATAAGGAACCAATGCTTGTGTTCTACTTGATATATTGGAACATAGATCTACATCGAAGTCAATACACAAAAAAGATACCATCAATGTAAATGTATTAGGCTTGTTCAGAAAACTGATGGCAATGAGACATGAATTGGGTATAAATATGTTTCACTCACAAAGTTAAGCTCTGTCGACGACTTCATGTATTTATCTGCATAAGGATCCACCAATGACTCTAGCTGCTCTCCATTCTCAACATCAACCTGTACTTTGGACTTTTGGAATTAAGCTAACATTTTGGGATAACACTTCATGTAAGATACATCATTTTGATTGAAAGAGTGACATACTGTGAAAGATGGGGGTAGGTACCAAGCCATTTTAGTCATATTTGCTAAGGCCATAAGCTGTATTATTTGGTTTGCACCCATAATCTTATTAACCATGCAACTAAGGGTCCTTGACAAAACTTTCTTAACAAGAAATACAAATTAAAGGTTAAATATTTCCATTTAATATGATATTCTGTACCTTATGGCTGACTGGTTCTTCTGGACACAGGCTTGATAGGTCTTTCCTGTTTGCCTCAAAATTCCCAATACGAACAAGCACTTCAGTCGGGTCATTGTTGAGACTAAATATGTACGCTGCTAACTCAATATTAGATCTGCTTAATCCCATTTCTGGGGTAAGGGAAAAGGTGCACCCTATGTCCTGCATAAAGTTTGAAACAAGGCTTGAATTTTTATTTTTATGCCAAATAATGCATTCTTCTATATTAAATGAAATGCAAATATTTAGTTGTTTATTGCATTATATCACAAACCTTTGTGATTATGTTTTTGAAGTTGACCCTATCTTTTGACTGCATGTTCTATTTTATACTGGTTCTTTCCATTCCTTTAGGTTGTGTCTTTGTTATCGATGATCCTATTGTCGGTGGGTGATTTGGTAATGTGCATGTACCCCTTTGAGTTTTTTGCTTCTTAGGTACAGGTTTGGGAAACAAGGTTCTGTTTACATTCCCCTCTATTGCTGTTGATGAACACTGCTTTTAAAAAATAATGTACTTAGAATTTTTTTTAGTGAATCATATTACTTCTTTCATATCAGAGTTATAATTACTCAATATAAAATAATGCAAATAAGTGAATCCACTCCATTCTCTCCTTCATTGAAAATTCAATAAACTGATCAACACGTACCCCTTTCATTCCACGGATGGCCTCAATATTAGCTTTTACATTCTCATTTGATGGCACCTCCTTTGCCATGTCATTATCTGTCGCTTTGTGATACTCGGACTCTGTTATTGGTATAGTTATCAAAACTAAACCGGTAATTGATTCAGTCATAGGATTGGGTCATCGGGTCATTGGTTTAACCGGTAGGTCATTGATTCACCCGGTTGATCCGGTCATAATTAAATAAAAATATAAAATTATGAAAATAAATTAAAATTAAAAGTTAAAATTTAAAATTTATACCTTCACAAGTATATTAATAACGCTACCCTCGCTATGTCAGTAAAAATAATTATCTTATATATTTAATCGTATAAATGGTTATTCAAAAAATGGATTTAATAGGACATCTGTGTAAAATATTTTATAATGTCAATGTATCAAAATTAAATTATAAAAATAAATAAATACAATATTATTTAAATTTCATTATTTCAATATAAAATATATAATTATGTTAATATGATATAATTATTAGTTTTTTTAGGATGATAAATGTGCGGTAAACAAAAGGTATTAGTTTTAGTATATATATAATTATTAGCATATCAAATAACAAAGGAATCACTAGCCTAGTAGATGACTTAGATGCACTACCTTAGAAGGTTTCAAATTCAAATCCAGAGGAGTGCTTTTTGAATTAATACAAAAAGCTATCTCCTACTGTGATCCCACAAACCGATGGTGCACCGTGGAGGCATGCGAGTTACATCAATCCGGCCGGGCCAACTTGACCGGTTCAATCTGGGTTTGTTCGGTTCAGTACATGTTAGGCCAGTTTTTCACAGGTTAATTACAGAAGACACTTAATTTGAACTAGTTGAGTGTTTGGTTTACCAATTTTTGGTCGAATTATCCGGTTCGATCCGAGTTTGATAACTATGGTTATTGGGTTTCTCTCAATAGGATCAGAGAATTCATCATGGTCACTCAACCCCATTGCAGCATTAGATGTATTTGGATGTTTGCCCCCTCTTTTCACTACCGGACGTACTCCGATAGATTCAGCTAGTCCTAGTGGATTAATCTTAACTAATCTATATTGAATGCCTTCAAGGGTGTTGATTCTTTTTAACTTGTCCTACAAAATCCCTTTGTATTAATAATTGCAACTCATGAAAGCATGTTCCGAGTTTAGGTTAGACAATAACGTGTTAATAGCATTAACAAACTTTATACCTCATGTGCATTTTGTAATTCTTTCAAAGTCTCCATCTTTGCATTCAAAAGTTTCTCAATGTCTGCCATCCTTGCATGTATGCCCTGCATTCATGAATTGATACTTTTCATTTCTTTTTGTAGGTGTTTCAATACCAATACTTAATCTAAGACCCTCAACTGAATAGCATCCAGTATCTTAATGCTAATATCTTTGTGAATACCAGTTGGTGATTCAATAAGAGCAAGCCTTGCATCAAGATCTTGAAGCACCTTCAAAATTGCCTCCCCATTATTATCGGCGGTTGCCTACGAAAATTAACATAGATAAATGATTTTGTGCACCTCCCAAGTTAATTATACAATGAATGTAGCCTGCCATGAATGTGTTCTAACCTTTGTTAATGCAACATTTGAGCTCAACATATATATACAATCGATTTTTTCTTTCTTCACAAATGTTATGTATCTTGGTTGGGACAAAATATTTATATATGCTATCAAGAAATTTGTATTGGCATTCCAAACTAAGGCTATGAAAGTATACATGTGAAATCATATTTTTAATAATAATAATAATAATAATAATAATAATAATAATAATAATAATAATAGTTATTATTATTATTATTATGCTCCTAATTGAAAAAATATTATTACATAGGTTTAGCTATCCTTACATGATACGTTCCCATCCTAATCTTTGTACACAACAACAAATAAGGCTTTTCGCAACGGTCGAAAACCGTTGCTATAAATCAGAAAACCTTTCCTAAAACTTTAGGCAACGGTTTAGTAACGGTTTTTTACCTAAGGCAACAGAAACAAAAAAACCGTTGCCATAGTGACTGGTATAGACAACGGTTTAAAACCGTTACTATATAGACAACGGTTTAGAACCGTTACTATATAGACAGCGGTTTAGAACCGTTGTCTTTGATAAAGTCAACGTTTAATACCATAGTTGAATAGGCAACGGTTTTAAACTGCTGTAGTTTTGTTTTTCACAAAGACAACGGTTTTAAGTTGTTGTCTTTGTTTTTTTGCAACGGTTTTAATACCATTGTCATTGTGTGTCTGCCTTTGGCAACGGTTTTAACACCATTGTCTTTGGTAACTTTTGGCAACGGTTTTTGTAATTATTTAATTATTTATTTACAACAATTTTCTCATGTTGTAATGAAATTAGTTTCAACTATTTTTTTAATTTAGTGTCAATAAATGATCATAACTATTTGAATCAAATTACTAAAAAAAACTAATTGAACATTTACCATCAAATATGATATATAAAGTATTATGTAAAATCCATAATCTCACATTACATCATCATTGCAAAATACCATAATACTAGCCTAAGTCATAATTACTTCTAATTGTATCATCATCATTTTTTAAAATACCATAATATTAGCCTAAATCATAACAACCTGGAACTATATCATCTAAATTTGTAAAAAATACAATAACAAAAGAGAGTTGAAAAAGCTAAGTAGCAAGTAGGTTTATCATCATCATATCCACAAGTTCATGACTTTTACTCTCTAACATTTGCACTTCAAAATTTGTGACCTTAATTAACTTCAATTTCTCCTTCAGCATGGTTTTCCTGTGAACAAAACAAAAAATAGTAAATAAAATATAAAATTACACATTTCTAATACTAATAATGTTTACTAAGAAAATATTTGAGAGAGAAGATAGCACACCACAAACGACTTTCTTCGGCGGTGGGTTAGGGCTTCCTAGTATAGGGAAAGAAGATGGTGACTGATGGGTTATGCTGGTGGGGGTTAGGGCTTGCTGGTAGAGGGGTGGGAAAGGGGTGGGAAGATGATGAATCGCGTGGAGGAATGAGCCGGAATTGAGAAGTCTTCTATTGGGCTCTGATTAACTTTTTGGATATTTCTTTTAAAGTTTTAAAGTAATATTATATATTAAATTTTAGAGAAACTGAATGAAACAAAACCTAACATTTGTTTTAAATTTATTTTTTTATAAACAATATTTATTAAATTATTTAAAGAATATTAAAAAATTATTATTTTGGATTTTTTTAAGTGTCAAAATAATATTATATGTTAAATTTTATTGCGAAAATTCAATGAAACAAAAACTAATATTTGTTTTAAATTTATTTTCTCCATAAATAATAATTGTTAAATTATTTAAACATTAGAAAATTATTTCTTAATAAAAAAATTGATGTAATGGTTATAAAATCGTTCTTTAAAATAGTCAAAGAGAACTGTTTTATTTTGTTGCTATAACATAGTGAAAAATTGAACTTCAACAGCAAAATCGTAAAAACCGTTCTCTAAAATAATCTAATAGAACGATTTTAAAGTGTTACAATATTGCCAACGGTTTTTATGCGTATCCTTTATACAAATATTTAAACAACAATAAAAAAATGTTGCCTAAAAACAAATCATTGTAACAATTATAAAACCGTTCTTTAAAATAGTCAAAGAGAACGGTTTTATTTTGTTGTTATAATGTAGTAAAAAAGTAAACTTCAGCAGCAACACTTTAAAAAATCGTTGTCTAAAACCATCTAAGAGAACGGTTTTAAGGCGTTATAAATTTTGGCGTTGCTAAAGCCCATATTTGTGGTAGTGGTATAAAGGTTAAGGCTCCCAAGATTTTCGCCCAAATGAACCATATTAGCAACCTAGAACAACTTTTGGATTGATCTCCTTTTATCCTTATATAGCTTTTTCACTCCAGCATGCCATGCAGGATCTAAACATTGATAATTATTAGTGAAATCAAGTTCTCCATTGGAATACTCATAGCCTTGTGTAAAAAAGATTAGTAGCATTGCAGAATATCTTTCTCAATAAGTGATTATTTGTCTCTCCTAAAAATTTTCTTCATGCGACATAACACTAGTTTTCCATTTTATTGCATACAAGAACTAGCCTATATATCGTTTGTCTATCTTGGTAATATTTAAAAAGTTAAGAGATTCAAAAAGTCAATTTATGTTTATAATACAGTATTATCCAAAAATAGGCCTGCTCTTTACAGGCAATTATTTAAACCAAAAAGAAAAAAAAAACACTAAACCCGATTTCATTTTAATAAAATTGAATCACTCCACGTATGCCAATGCAATAGACATTCAAGAGAAGGAGAAAACACTTACTCACCACTTTAGCCAAATAATAGTTCATTGGTTAAATTGGTCCACCGATGAAACCTTACTCCATAACCTCTATAAAATCTCACGTTGTGCTCTCAGTTCTTGTGTACTACTGAAAGCTCTCAAAAAAGAAAGGCATCCCCTGCTGAGATAACAATATTGAACTTGATTGATGAAGAGGAGGTTTTTGCCATGGCTGAAGTTCATGCGGTGTAAGTTCGTCAAATAAGTACTTTTTGTCTCAATAAAGGTCATGCTCAAATACACCCATGTTGTTAATCGTCCATTATTGTGTGTTATTATTTTTACGTGCAGGCCTAAAGACATTGGTCTTACAATCCTCTCCGTGCAGCAGGTGGAAGGAATCACTGACACCACTAAGTCAGAATAGGTATTAATATATTCCATTAACTACTTCTAAAAATTATTTAAACATTTCTTTGTTTTCAGAACTTAGATTTGTTACATAACATTCGGTCATTCTAACACTTATTGGTTTATTCATCCTTTGTTAGCATGTCCTTTCCATGCCTTCTCCTCCATTGCCTAATGTTGATAATATGCCCATCATTGCGAAGCTGTTGAAGCTTTATAAGGTCCAAATTTAACTACATTCAATTGAGATTTGTGATTTAACCAAGAAGTTTTTTTATCTGTTGAATTATGTAATCTAACTATCTTTTTTTATTCTCATGCAGGACCACGATGCAAAGATTAGCATCTTCACTACAAATTTTTTCATGCTCGATGATGTGTTTGCATCTTGCAAGATGTGAAGCCGAAGAAGGAAAACGAGGCTATCAATCTAGTGGACTCCCAAGAACATACCTCACCTTTATATTATGTTCCTTCTGGGATCAAGTTAAACTGCCCAGTTGCACCTGATAGTCCAACAACTGAGGAGCAGGACAACACTAATCATGTTAGGCCAAGGCCACGATTATTCACTTCCCCACCAACTCAAACACAAAATAGAAGGAGCACAAAGAGAAAAACTGGGTGGAGCACGTCAAGAGTTGCTAGCGGAAGAAACCTTCCAAGAGTAAGTAGCAAATGACCCTGTTTTTAATCAAAATTTAACATAGCAAATCATATATATGTATATAAAACTATATCTAGGTTTAGATAGAGATAGATAAACAATGTTGAAGTCCTACAATAGTTTATGGCTCATGTTTATTAACCAGATTGGCTGTAACATGTTCAAACCCACTGCCAATATGGACTTTAACAACACTCAACGCACCATTTTTTCATATATATTCACTGAATATCTATCTAATGGGTAAGTTATACTACTTTTTTTTAATTATTATAGATGAGTAAATTATTATAAGGTATTCAATACCTAGTGTAAACTTGGTTCACTCCTCCGCAAGGAAACATTGGTGAAAATGGGTGAGCAATTTGCCACTATGAGAGATCTACATACTCTTATTCCAGGCAATAAGATTGCTGAAAAGGTTGCTACTTAAGACCCTTCTCTTATCACATTTGTGACTCCTTATATTGTAGTTTATTTTAATATTACCAACTAGAGGTGTACTCACCTATCGAAGCTTGGTTTGCTGAATATTTTCGTTAGCCTTATAAACATATTTCAAGAGTTGTTATAAGACATGAAAAAAAAAGAAGAAAATTTTTTTATTAATATATCTGTCAACTTAATAAATCTTCCAAAACTAGGTGCTTGAGTTGATGACAATGAATATTGCCTTTTTACTGTTGTTCTACCCTGACCCAAGTGTGTAGTGTCTGCCTCTGTCTTTCGCGGTAAATATCAAAGCTTTTTACTTGTTTTATTTTTTTTTCAAACAAGAGTAGGTACTCAATGAGATTCATCTAATAGCATTTAAACTCATAATAGGATGATGTATTCCACCAAAAAATAATTCAAGAGCTTGAAGCAAAGTATCTCAAAAACTGGTTGAAGACTTCACACCATCTTGCTTATGTAAGCATGCCCCAAATTATGTATTTAACTATATGCTTGTATATAATGTCTTGTTTCTATTACTATTCATCATCCTGTTGATCTAATCTGTGTTTTCTTTTTTCATAGATTTATGTCCCAATTGAAGATATATGGGGCCATTGGTTTGTTATAGTCATAGGTATACACGAAGAGACGCTCTTTCGATTGGATTCTCACATTGATTTGTTCATGATAAAGGACCGTGATCAAATGATGCGAGATATGGTTAGTGACCCTTTGTTCTAATTAAACAAATTCTTTTATAGTTAGAAAAATTTAGAATGCAATAACCTGTTGGGCAAAGTTAATTCCACAAACTTTGAAAATCATAAAAAAAAGTATGAGCATTTTTTAATTTTCAGCCTAAACATAAAAAGATATATGATCAATGCTACCACATTATATAACTCTATTTTGAAGGCTAAAAAGCTTTGTAATATGGTTAACACATACTACCATAACGAGAAAACAAAGCTGGCATCAAACCTTCCGAAATGGCCGATCGTAGATGCCAAGAGAATTTCTAATTGTGTTGGCAGTGATAACTCTACTAAATGGGTCCTTTCATGGGTGAAACTCGAGGATGAGTTCAAGATCAACATGTCCAGTGTGGTGAGTATATAATTAACCTTGTGAATACCATTTAGGTGTCTAACAAAATAAACTGTTATTTGATATGTTATTAATTCCTCACATATATCATTAATTGAGACATGGTTAAGAAATATAAATTTAGATATATTTCACAAGAATTATTAGTCTTATTGAACTCTTGCATAGATAAAATAATATGCTTATCCATTGTTACTGATTCATGTCAGTTGGATGATGCTGTTGTGAGGGCAAAAGCAACAATCTCTTTAGTGACTTTCCCATTCAACATATTGAAGAAGCACATTTTTTTATGATGTTATGTCATGGCAAGCACGCCAGGCATACCAAGCACCACACCAAGAATCCTAGGATCAATTTGAAAGTGTCAAAGAATGTTGTTGTCCACTTTATTGTAGCACTATTTTCATCCTTTTGTGTGTCCTTTCCAACAACAGTGCTCTTGTTGAATAGTGTTGTAACCTAGGCAAAAATTTTATTTTTTATTGTTAATGTTTTTATCTTGATCTAACCATCCACTCTTATTATGTGGCTAGTGAAAAATTGTTAGGTCTTTTAATTCTCTACCTTTTGTGATGGGTGTGGACTTTGTTTTGGTTGTTTTTTGAAATGTCTATTGTTGTTTACAATATTTTGTGATATCTATTACATTTGCTCATGCTATTTATTTGTTAATCATTATCTCTGAACGAAGTCCTTTATTTATTGTTGAATGGTAGAAATTATCTTTGGTTAGAACTTATACGATGGTTAGAAGAAATCAGCCACAACATTAACCATTACAATGAAAACCTTAGCAAAGAAGAAAAAGCAAGCCCAATTGCACACCGTTGCATCTGCAATTTTCCTCATGTATTCACATTCCTCTGAAATGTATGTCAGATCATAGTTGTTAACTGTTTATGTGTTATCAATAGATTATTATGCAGCCTGTTATTTTTGCAGCTCCTTTCGTTTCGGACAAGTTGTCTTGTTATGTTTTAAGCCTTTATAAATGGTACAGTGTTTTAAACCCCTGCTACATTTATGACCAGATTGACCCTTGGTCTTGCACACAGGTGGGTCTCCTGGAGCACATGATGTAGATCCATGGATATTTGATGTAGTATTTGTTATTGTCGTTGCATCATGACCTGCATCCTCAGCATCCCCTGCTTTTAGTATTTCTATTGCCCAATCATGAGCAACAACAAATCTTGCATCATTCTCTATGCCTCTGGCAGAAACCTCCCTAAACCAATCCATAAGGCATCCATGGCAACTAACTCGAAGGGAATCCTAATCTGTAGAAAATGAATTATACATCCCTTCTTTCGCATCCTTTCTCCACCGGCGCAGCACAAGTGATTCAGGCAATTTTGGTATGTGACGATGAACGAGAACTCTCACTATATGATCGCATGGTATGCCTAGAGATTCCATTCTCATGCACGAGCACCTGAAAAGTAATGGATCATCAGAAAACAAAATCTCCCGATAACATTGTACAATAAGATACCTAGCTACCACATAAATAGTACAAGAAGGTGTCTCTCTTATTGAAACAACCATCAGTGAAGCTGCCTTTGTAGCAATGGTCTGAATAGTAAGAATACCTCAAGTGAAAAAATCTATGTTGCAGACTTCTCCAATGGTTCAAATGTCTGTATAACAGGCATTCCTTTGATGGACTTAAAGTCAGCCTGGTGTTCCCTAAAACGCATATGCTCGACACAGCAATGAAAGTGATGAACAAATTCAGACAAGGTGAACCTCGAGGTAACATACTTCGAGATAACCGAATGGAAGTTCTCGCACTTAGAAGTTGTACAAAAACCTGCAAAAAACTTCCCTCGTATCAATGCGGTTGCCTATGAATGTCTCTTCTCATATGCCTCTCGCACCACAATTTGTCCTCAATTCCAAACTCTTTCACCATCTCTTCCCATTTTTTTATGAAAAACACTGACCTCATAGTCATCCAAAATTAGCTTCTTAAATTGAGAGGTGAACAAGGGATTGGCTATATTATTGGTGGAATTTCTAAGAAGGTGCCAAGCACACAGCTTATGATGGGCTTTAGGGAACATTGTTGCAATGGCATTCTTCATAGCCAAGTCACCGTCTGTTATAACAAAAATTGAATTTTTTCCATCCATTGCCTCCAAAAGTTACTCTAAAATCCAAGTGTATATAAGTTCACCCTCAACACAGATTATGCCAAAACCAAAGACAATCGACTGGTTGTTATGGTTTACTCCGAAAAATACAACAATAGGGCAATAGTAGCGGTTCTTTTTATATGTTGCATCAAATGCAATAACATCTCCGAAAATCTTGTATTTTTTCCTACCCCGCCCTTGGTTTTTATTGTCCTTCAAGTGCCTATAGAAAAGATTTGAGTCATTCTTCTTCATTTTTTCAAACATAGCAAGAATTGTCGCAGCATCACCAAGACTTTGGTGCCTTTGCTTTGAAATTTTATTGTGGATGTCTCGTAACTTTTACCTAACATTTTCATAACCTTTTGACTGACTTGTTAGTAGCCCAAAAATTTTAGAAGGTCCTAAACTGCCATCCCTAAAGTTGTTGATTTGAGCTATATCTACATCAGGAACTTTCCAATGGTCACGCAACATTCTAGTCATCCGAGGATCAAGACATTTGTGGGTATGTCAATCACAAAAATAGGTAATAACCCATCTAAAACTATCAACATGGAATTGTAACTGCACACGAGTGTTGCAGCCACATGTTTATAGTCGTGGCTCTTGCTTGTGATTCTCTCTACTATAATATCTTTTCTCTCTTATTCCTTCTCTATAACAAACAAACGTTTTTATCACAAATTGGCTGCTCTTCAACCGTCTACTTTTGATTTTTCTTGCATAAAAACCCTGAGACTTTGCATATTTGTTATAAAACTCGAGAGTCAAATCCAAATCACAGAATGTGTGCTTCACAAAATCATGTATTGTCAAGTTATCGAAACCAATGTCCAGGATTCGCTGCTTCAACATAATACACATGCGTTCATCTAAAATTACTTCTTGCTCTAATACGGTTGCATCTACAGAATCATCTTGTATAGAAATTTTCTTTTTCATCGAATCGGGTTCATTTTCATAGAGATCATCAGTATATGTATCTGAGCCTTCAATGACTTCATTCAAAAAAGATTCTTGCTCTTCAATCTGCTCAATGTCATACACTATTTCGTTGCACACATTTTCTTCTACTGCATATTCATCCTTGTCTTCAAACTCATAATCTCCTTTGTCAATATTGCCATCTTCAAAAATTACATCATCCCAAAATAAAACCTCCTCATCTTTTTTATCATTGAGATTTTCACTACTATCCATATATAATGTACAAAGTATAAAAAACCTAATAACAAATAAGGGGCATATCATTAGAGCTTGAAAATGATGGTTGACACCGAGAATATTCAGCACAAATAAGTCCATTAGCATTAAAGTACAATAAAGACGGAAAAAATAATAATCCTCTAATCTAAATAAAAGTTTCAATTGCAAATAGCGCTTCATGGTTACAAGAGAAGCAACATCAAATTAAATATATCACAAAATATTATTTTTTAAAAAAATAAAAAATATTAGCATCTAAAGTTCAAGGAATAACCATGACAGAGAATATTTTTGCATTTTTTTCTTTTCTTTTGTCGGAAAAAAAATAAAAAATTATCCATAAAATAAAATGAGCAACTTATATACACAAAAATTCACAAAAGGGAACACAAAGTTCACCTGCTTTATTTTGGTTAGATTCAACATGATAATCAATAAAACCATATCCTGAGAGAAAAATTAGGAACATCTCCTTGTGCGTGCAAAAAAATTAGAGAAGAATTAGAAAATATGTGATAAAAGAAAAGTACCTACCTTAATTCGTCAGGTTTCTCTTCACCGGTGTCATATCAGCATCGACCGCTACTACCTAGGGTAGAAGTCGCCTCAGATGGAAGAGTGGGGTGATGGCTCTCATATTTGGGTATAATCAAGGAAATTGAGATACCCTAACATCCAAAGCCTCGTTTGCATTCATAGAATAATAAAATTAAGAAAAAAATTGTTCATTTTTGGATTGGGGACAAAGATGAGGACAACATATGTTATTGTTTTTGACGTCGTGAGTGATTTGGATGCAATTAACTTATTTAATTGAGTTTGGGGTTTAAAAATAATTTTAAAAAATATTGTTGTTCATTGATAAATATAAGAAAATAAATTAGAGGACGTACACTAAGATGGAAAAGGCCCGCCAATATGCCTAATGTCCCTGCTGCAACATCATTAGAGACTATTCTCCTCGGAACAAAAGGATCAAAACCTTCTACACCCCATGCAGAATTTACGGATTGAATCCTTTTGGTTAGGTCATAAGAATCGGTCACCCGTGTAACACCCTAATACTTTTAAATTGGGTTAAGTCTTATTTAGATTATATTGGTTGTTGATATTCAAAACCTTGTGAAATTTTTAAAACAATATGAAATCTTTATATAAAATAATTTATATGTGAAAAAATATTGAATAACTAGTTTTTATTAGAATGGTTACTAGTTGAAAAATATAAGTGGACCTGGAGATACTAACATGAAAAACGGGCATGCTAAACTATGAAGGCACAACAATGACAAGCTTTACTCATACCAAATAATCATAAAAAAGAAACATCATAGTCACAATTGCAATCACTCAATAAATGTAAAACAAGACACACAGAAAATCCTAATTCTCTTCATTTGTGTAACTATGACTAAAACCATCGCCTATTCTTCCTCCTTAATATGAGTTTGGATAAGCGCTTAACGTTTCGTATCTACATCCTTGATATCTTGCTCCTAATAGTGTACTTGTCTTTTCACCTCAATCGAGTAGTGTATTGCTTTGTACTGCATCGTTCCTAAAGATGGTACAGAGAGAGGCTCGAGAAACAAAAGTTTCTCAGTAGTTTATCTATATGGTTTCATCGTATCCATCCCCAGCCACTCTGAGTTTTAAAATAAAAACAGTGATGATACAATGTTGTTCAATTATTATTTTCAAAAATTTTTGTTAGTCGGAGTGGTGTGACTTTTAGATGCTTCTCATTTACTTATGTTATGACATGTGTGACGCATACAAAATGCCTATAGCTTTAAAACATATAAAATGCAAAATCATAAACCTTGGTTTGATGTTCTCATAGGCCATAAAGCTAGGCAAAATAAATAATAAATAAGAGAAGAATAGTAACATTGGCATAGATAAGTCAAACAGAATAGATTTGAATAAACTAAAGATCTTAGACAATATCATACATCAAACAAAAAGGAACTTTAGATAGAAGAAGGATCTTTGAATGAAATAATAAACATAATCATAAATCAAAAAAGGATCAAAGAAGAACACTCATGATCACACTTTTCATTGTACTTTTCATTACTTTTTCTTGTAACTTTTATGAAAGGTATTGAGTTCAAACCAGTATAAAACGTGGGAGTCCCCTTTCCTTACTAAAGGTTCTTATCCTAAACGTTTTGGCGATCACCTTCCCTTACCGAAGGATCATATCGATATCTTGTCTTTGGTCACCTTCCCTTACCGAAGGATCATTCTCTCAGTTCAATTTACAATCAAGGTTATTTAGACATATACAAGAAGGGAGTTATGTCAATAAAGATATATTATTATATAAAATTTATGGGAGTCCCCTTCCCTTACCGAAGGTTCCCAAAAGTTTGCCGATCACCTTCCCTTACCAAAGAATCATCTCGATTTGATCACCTTCCTTTATCGAATGATCATTTCGATTATCTTGTCTTTGGGGGTCACCTTTCCTTACCGAATGATCATTCCCTCAGTTCTTTAATGCACATAAGATTGTTATTATAATGCATAATGCGTATGAAGAAAAGAGACATTATATCATGACATGCAATGCTAACATCTATATCCAAAAATATTTAAGATATGACATAAAAATTAGCATAAAACCTCCTACCTCGAGTGAAGTTCCTATATGTATTCCGATGCAAATAGATGCAATTTGTTAGCGAAGAGAAACTTGTTCCATGACTAGACTTTATGTATGTTTTGATGTAGGTATAAATCCTTGACTGGATAGAAAGAATTTCCATATTCCGTAGTTCGCATAATTCGAAATGATATCTTCTTGAACAATATATGAGTGGACTTTGTGAATATTTTGGCTAGAATATTTTGCATAGAAAAAAGGGAATAGAATGGGAATGGAAGAACTAAAATAGCTCTTGGATATGTACAGATTGTGTTAGGAGAATCTAATTCACGTTTATCTGAAAACTTCAATCTGAATTGTCACTTTGCAAGTCCTATAACGTTTTCTACATTTGAAATTTGGAAATAGATATTAAACACAAATTTATAGATAATTGAGTTAGATTTAAAACGAATCTTAAACGAAGTCAATCGATAACCACAGCTTGAGATATTCTCGAAATACTGTTAGTATATCAGGCTGGCTGATAAGAACGCGATTTTCTACTATAGACTTGTAACATATTTATCTATCTAATTTAATTTGAATTTTATTTTGTCCAGAACTTAAGGAATAAAGCTAGTTTTCTTATCTTTTCATGTAACTAAATATCATTCAAATCCAATAAATATAGAATTAATTATGACTATCTCTTAAAAGGTTGTTTATTGTCGGTTAGAGATTTACTACCATTAGTACTTTCATATATTTGAATTTTAAATTAGATATGTTAGTTTTTCAAATGTATTATTTCTTAATTTTTTATTTTGAATTTAAATCTTAAATATTATCATTTTAATTAATTAATTAGTTATTGAATAATGATTTAATTCAAAAAGTTGGGATATTACAATCTGTATTCCAGGACTATATAATCCTGTTATATGAAATATGCCAAAACCAAAACAAGCCATTCCCAAAAGAAATAAACAAATTTCAAAAATTTTTGACAAATCCAAAGAGGATTTACTTGTACATTCATCACAAAAGATTTCTAAAACCCAATAGATCCAATACCAGATAGCGGTTAAAAAGCACAAGCCCAAAAATATAATATGTGCTCTAGCCAAATTTTCATAACACCTAACTGCCCCACAATATTTGTGAAGTTGAATATATCTAAGTTATTAAAAAAGATATATATATATATATATATATTTGTATGTAAAAGTTAAAATTTTAGATAGTATTTATTGTGTAAATAAAAAAATTAATTGAATTTTTTTTCAAATGACATGAGTTGAAAAAAAATTATTAGCTTAATTTTTTATTAATATTAGCTTAAATTTATTGGTTTATAATTTTTTTTTCAATTGTTATTATAGGAAGAGAAAGTGTGCATTCAAAAAAGTCTAAAGACAACAAAAAAAAATCATTCCAGGTCTAACATTATCTTCAATAATTAATTAGCATAAATATAATTAACTTACTTGATCAATACATTACTTTTACATGTCACAGAGGACAAAGTATAGTAGTACATTATATATCACTTATAATATGTCAGAACTTCTCTCTCTGTCTAAATTAATAAATTATTAAATATTAGAAAAATATAATTTTATAAATATTTTAATAAATTTATAATTTTTAAATTTATATAATTCTAAATTTTTAATAAATATAATTTTTAACTGAATTTTTTAAAATAAAATAATTAAATAAATATTGTCTTAAAATAAAAATAAATATTGTCCAACATCTAATTAAACATTATCTAAATTTTTAATCAATCAAATATTATTCAAATTATAATTTAAATAAACAAATATTTTAAATACAAATTTGTGACTTGTGAGTTTGTAGATATAGGAATGGGTAGGGAAACTGGTGGGAGTGAATTATGTTTATGAATAGAATTATTTGTGCCAGGTTGGATAGTTGAGTTTATCAGTTTAGATCATTTTGAGTTAGGCCTTAAAAAATAAAATAATAGAGCTATTTGGATGAGTATTTTTATTTTTTTTTAACAAGAGAGTTCAACATAATAAGTGGAGCAAGAACAACAACAAACAAATAGAAAAGTTAAAAAAAAATTATAAAAAAATTCATCAACTATTTTTTATACTCCTCCTTCTTACAGTGTACTCCTGATTTTGTACTCCTAATTTTGTACTCGTGAAAACATCTTCAACCACTCAAATCTTACTAAAACTCTGTCAATCCAATTGCAAGATCCCTAAGCGAAGGTCCACCAGTTGCATATCTTCTTTTATCAATTCTTACTAAAACTCTGTTAATCTGACAGCATCCTTTCTCTCCTCTCTTGCACAATCTCGTTGAAGTCTCTCATAAAAACTGATATAATTTTGCAATATAACTCAATTTCTCCTATACAGCAAATTTCTCTTCTCTTGTATGAACTCCATACACCAAAGAAAACATAATTGAAATTATTTTTAGTAAGACCCCTTTAACACATAACCAAAACTCCCCTTTATGACAACGACTCATTGTAATCATTATTTCATCCCAAATTAGCAGTAAACCACTTGAAGCACCTCCGACTCAACATATTCTCATCCCGCACCATCACTCTCCCAAATTTTTATTACATCAAATTTTATCACTATCCGCCACTTAATTTTAAACATTTCTTAAAATTTTTTATCATTTATTAATTCTCTATCGTTCTAAGAACAAATTATTTTAGACAAACTTAAAAACCTAGTCTAATGACCTATCATTTTTGACAAGTTGAGTCGATTTGACAAACTTTACAATTTGTCATCACTATTCTTCAACTACTATCTTTCTAAACATTTGTCACACTTAACTTTTGACAACACACACATTTTTTCCCCTTCTACATACACCATAGAGTTTGCCGTTCAATAAATGCGACCATGATGATAGGTATTCCTTGAATGTTAAGACTTGACCACACCCCGCAACAATAATGACAACGCATATATGAACGTACCTACGTAGGATTAGAAACAAGTGGAGTAAGAGCATGGAGACATTATTAATTTCATTGATTAAAGAATCCTTGTCAGTATTCTATTTAAGTCTATACAACCCTCCATAGGCCACCTGGAGTAGCTTAGCTTGCTAGTATTTTCTAGGTTTTAAAATAATTGTCGTTTAAATCTTTTGATATATTAAAAAATAATATTTTTAAAATAATTTTAAACTTAAATATATTAATTTTTTAATTATTAAAAAGCCAAAATAATTATTTTATAACTACGTCATCATATCCCCACACTCTTTTAATAATAATTAATTTGTTGATAAAATTTTGTATTGATACAAATCTAATATAAGCCTTCATATTGCAATAAATATATTTATAAAATAAAAAATATATATAATAATGAGCTCACTTTTTCTTTGAAATAGACTATTCTATCGTCTTTAATTTGTATAGCGTGTAGAGAATTAAATGTTGTGTTTATTTAAAATACTTTCTGGTGGTATACTGTGTCGGTCATAGATGATGATATCCTTTTGGTGTGTTCTCTAATTTCTTCACTCACGTTTGTCTTTATTTAGATATCTTGCATAAGGTTTGGTTTTTTAAAATTTTTATGTTTTAAAAGTAATTTATAAATATTAATTTTTAAAAAATAATTTTTTAAAATTATAATATTTATATTTAATAAATTAAATTAAAAATAATTTTTAATAAATATAAATAATAAATATATTTAATAAAATAATTTTAAAATTTAAAAATATTATAGTATATATAAAAATTAAATTTAAAAATTAATTAATATCCATATATATTAAGTATTTTTAAAAATATTTTTATTTTTTAAAAATTATAAAAATAAACTTATAATTTTTTTACAGTTAAAGTTTAAATTTACACAAATACAACTTTTGAAACTAGATTATATTCATGTCCTAAATATATTTTATATAATCTGCTATATCACGATTTACAAATTACATCTAATTCACTGTAGGACTCGCAGATTATAGTCAAACACACTAAGTAATAATAATCTGCTACACACTATGAACAAACAATGATAAATCATAATCTGCCAGATGCGGTCGCAAATTACGTGATGCATTTTTATAAACAGTTGCTCTCGTATTGAATTTTTTTAATAAATTAATTTTTTAAGTTAAATAATTTTATAATCTTATTTTAAATTTTTAAAATAAAAAATTTAAAATTTAATTTTTTGTTATCTAAATAAAATTTAAGATAAATAAAAATAAAAACAAAAAATTTATACATAATTTATGTAAAATAACATGTGATATTGATATATATAATAATATATAGATGTATAATATATACTGACTATAGAAATATATATAAACTATGATTAATTCAATTCCGATCACTTGATTTAAATTTATTTAACATAAAAATTTATACACACGTCTTATCTTTTTTTTAAAAAAAAATATTAGGACAATTCTCAAAAAAATAATTTTATGACTTATTTTAAATGTAATTATTTAATGTTACAAAATTATTATTATATTATATCATCTTTTTATAGTTTTAGAGTACATTATACAACTATCAAATTTTTTAAGTATAGAATGAATATTCTTATAAATATTTAGAGTCGTCTTCTAATTATAAGAAAATTTGGAACATATCTCCTAAAATTCTTCATAAAATATATGTTAACCTACTTTAATTAGTATAAGATTTAATGTGCTCTACAAAATAAATAATAATAATAATAATAATTACATAAATAATTATATCTAAAATAAGTGACGAAATCATTTTTTAAGAATGGTCTTAATATTTTTTTTAAAAGATAAAATATGTGTATAAATTTTCACTTAAATAAATTTACAACAAGTAATTTAAATAAAATTTATAGTTAATTTAACATGATTTATATATATTTCAATAGTTAGTACATATTATTATTATTATTATTATTATTATTATTATTATTATTATTATTATTATTATTATTATTTCAATTGCTATTTTTGTTTAATTTATAATCTGCAATAAGATGTAATAGATTATGATTCAGTGTATAAAATCTGTGATAAATTATATAAAATATGTTTAGAATACGAATATGATCTATTTTTAAAAATTATATTTACGTAAATTTAAATTTTAAATAATTTATTTATGTAACTTACTCTCTTTTTTATATCAATATATATTTGATATAAACAAAATTAAAAATTAATATTTTTGCTTATATTTACTTTATATTTAACTAATATTATTCAACTCTTATTTTTTAGTTAACAGTATCGACCCTATAATAATATTATTACCCTAGACAATGTTTGAACAAAAACTTTCTTACTCTCATTAACTTTTGTATTTATTATCGAAGGTCACGTAAACATCTGAAGTGAAATTATTAATGAATGATCTCAGAATTTATAACTTAGTTTCCATGTAAACAAGTTGATGAGTCTTACAAAACTAATCAAAGGATGACATATTTTCTCACTTTAGAGATAATGTAAACCTCCTTCACAAGCTTGACACGGATAAAAATGAAGTCTGATCAGTCTCTTATAACGCGGCCTACATAGCTGTATAAATCCGTATAAAAGTAAATAAAATAAACGTGTTTTATTAAGTATTGATTATATATAGGAGATAAATGCAGATCAGATTGAATATTATCAAAATTTCTATCCGATTTGCATTAAAATGATTGGATCAGATCAGATCCAATAATATCCACAATTTTTTAGTTTGAATCTGTCCGCACATTTGCGGATAAAATTGAATCGGATCTCGAATATATATATTCATAAAACACATAAATATTTTAAAAATTTTATTCTTATTAAAAAGTATCAATAAAATACTATTTTTTTACTCTTTTAAACATGTTTATTCTTAAAATATTATTAAACATACTTTTCTTAAACAATAAAAATAAAATAATATAATATGTATGAAATTATTAGTTAAAATAAAACATAAAAATAATATTTACTTATTTATTATTATTTTTTTTGCAGATCCGTGGATACCCACATAAAATCCGAAATCTGATCCTATTACTGTGCGGATCGGATCGATATCTGCAAGTTTCAAATTGAATTCGGATAAATATTGCGGATCGGATCCGATCCATGAACACTCCACACGAATATGTAGTCTTAATGAATATATTCTAAAATTCAGATAACAAACACGGGGTCCATAGAAGAAATGCAGAAACTACTTAATGCTGGGTTCATCAAAGAAATCAAATTCACAAATTGACTGCAAATGTAGTCATGGTTAAAAAACACAATGACAAATGGAGGACATGCGTGGATTTCACTGACCTCAACAAAGCTTGTCAAAAAATGAATATTCTTTACTTTGTATTGATAAATCAGTAGACAGTTCATCTAGTTTTCAATCTTTAAATTTTATGGATACTTATTATGGTTATAACCAAATATTCATGTATTTGGCAGATCAAGAATGCTTTTATTACTGATTATGAGAATTTCTGTTATAAGGTTATGCTGTTTGGGTCTAAAAATGCAGGTACTGCATATCCAAGACTCATAGACAAGATCTTTGCCAATCAGATCGGACGAAACGTAGAAATATTTGTAGATGATATGGTTGTAACCACACAAACGACCTAGTAGAAATTTTTCAACAACTCAAAAACTATAACATGAAATGGAATCTAGAGAAGTGCGCATTTGGAGTACATGGTGAAAAATTTTTAGGATTCATACTGACTTTCTGTAGTATAGAAGTCAACCCAAAAAAATACAAAGCAATAATATTAGACATGAGGAGTCCACAGTTAATAAAAAAAGTCCAACAACTAATTGGTCGGTTAGCCGCACTGTCACGCTTCTTACCTCAGATAGCCCACTGTTCCTATAATTTCTTCAAAATCCTGAGGAAGCAGAAACAATGTACTTGGACAAAGGCATGTGAGAATTCCTTTTCCAAACTAAAGACCATATATACTATCCTCACTTCCCTTATACTAAAAATCGGAACATGGTAATCCTTTAGACCTGTATTTATCTGTTACTGGTTATGTTGTTAGCTCTGTCTTGGTTATAAAAATAGAAAAATATAGTCAGTATATTCCGTTAAAAAATCGCTTCAAAATACTGCGCTCAGATACCCAAAGCTAGATAAGCTAGCTCTAGCGCTAACAACAACAGCCAGACATTTAAGTCATTACTTCCAAAGTTTTATCAACATAGTCCAAACAAAATAACCATTAAGACAATTTCTAACAAGACCAGAGCTTGTTGGAAGACTAATAAAGTGGTCAATTGAACTTTCGGAGTATGCCATTCAATATCAAGCACGTGGTGCCATAAATTTCAAACACCGGCAGACTTCATAGCTGAGCTAACAACACATGATCCGACCCTAACCGATGCAACATAGACGCTATATGTTGATAGAGCTTCAAACATGCAAGGTTCTGAAGCTGGGGTATTACCTTCAATGCCAACAACAATCGCGTAAAATACAAAGCACTCATACCTTGCTTAAAATTAGCTCGAAGTCTTACTATCAGTTACTTGACTGTTAAATACGACTCTATCTTACTGGTACAACAGGTAACAGGTAACGGCTACTGTCAGGGATCGATCACCCTAAGGCCAAAACACGGATATCTACAAAGTTAAACAAGTATCTAAAATGACCCACCAATAGGCCAACTATTTATACGCACCAAACGGCCCACCAAAAAGACCACAAAAGCATTCATAAAAACCGAGAAAAAGAGCATAAATGACTTCAAAATAAAAAAGAAAAACAGTAGCGGCCGAAAAATCGGCTTACAAACCAAATAAGTATATGTGATGCCAAAAACGGCTTACAAAATGAGAAAAGATTACAAATAATCACTCCAGGTCCAAGATTTGACCATCCTTAACGGTTCGAAATGGACCCTGTTGAGTTAAGAAATTAACTAAATTGATCAGTGATGACAAACATTATTTTTGGGCAAAATAAATAATTAGTGTTGAGTGTTAATAATAATATGTTGCTAATTATTTATCAATTGTTGCAGGCCAAAATTCAGTCAAGCAGCCCAAATAGAATGAAAATAAAAACATCAAGGATAATGGGCTGGTTAATCAAGTAGAGCCCAAAAGAAACAAAGAAAGGAACCAACGGGACAAGCAAATCAAACCCGATCCAAGCCCGTGTCCACCAATCCAAGTTGATCCCACCAAGCTTCTCGTACAAGATTGAAGTCTTCACTCTCTCTCATTGCTTCCAAAGCAACGTTCCTTTCTTCTCTGTCTCAGTTAAATCACTGAACTCAGAAAAAGTAAGAAAGAGAACTTAGTCCCTATGAAAGAAGAAGGAAAGAGAAGGTTAAGCAAAGAGGGGTAAGGTCTAATCAACCATTTCAAGCCATATCAAGAAAAGATCAAAGGATTAAAGGTAACCCATTTCCTTTTACATGCAACACACTTTCTTCTCTTCATCTTCAACTCTCTGTATCTCCGTTTTGAGCTATATGGAAAAGAGGATTTATGTTCCTCTCTGCTATAAATTCACGGTCTCAAACATGTCTTGGGGACTAAGTTGGTTTTCAAGGGCTCAGATCAAGTTGACAATTGGAAGACTCTTGTAGTTGCTGCTTTATGGCTTTCGGTCAAGATGGGGAAGTCAGAAGCAAAGTTTCTACTCTAAGGTTTAATGAGAAAAAGTGAATCTGCGGGTTGGTGAAGCTCAAGGCTCAAGGTGTTGACTTTGGAAGAAGAACCCAGCAACATACAAGGAGATAAAAGAAGACTTTCTGCTCATTCAGAAGTAAGGAGAGAAAACCAGTAAATCAGAGGTGTATGTTCTGAGAAGAGCTCTTTGAAGAAGTTCATCTAACTGGACAGTGTTTCCTAATCAAAGGTGCATTCCGCCAGTATGAAGAACTGAATCAGAGGCTTGTTAATCTGATTTTTCGCATAGCACAGAGGCTGTTGATGAAGTCAATCTCCTTCATGTTTTACAGATTGTGATGTACTTTTCTATGTTTATCTTTCTGTAATTTCTTGTGAGAAAAGGCATTGTGAGAAAGCTCAAGTAAAAGCCATGAGTGGAAAAAGGCTGAGTGATACACTTGAGAGAAAAGCCTAGAGTTATTTTTAGATTTCTTTAGGTATGTCTGTGTCTTGTATCTTGTACCTGTAAGGTATCCCTTTCTTAGTTGGGTTAGCACTAAGAGTGAATAGTTAGGTATTAGCATAGCCAATGTCAAGTTAGGTTAGAACTTGAGTGTGAAAGGATTGGGTCAATCCTGTGAAATTGGTGTATGTAATACTGTTAACTATAGTGAAAATTCTTCCATAGTTGTGGAGGAGACTGGACGTAGGTTGCATAACACAAGGCAACCAAACCAGGATACATGCTGGTGTTAGCTTCTCTCTTCTCTACTGTGTTCTGTTTTCTGATATTCATGAGACAAAAATAAATTGTCTCATAAATTTCTGCTGCTGAGTACAAACAGAATTAGAATTGAAAGTTTGTTTAAAAGGGTCATAACTGCAACTTAAAAGGAAGGCATAGATTCAACCCCCCTTCTCTAAGCCTACCACAACCTTCAATTGGTATCAGGAGCTAAGGTCTCAAGAATCAAGCTTAACCGCTTGGAGCAAAGATCCAATGGCGAACAACTTGGGCACAACCACAGTTGCCTACACCCTCACTGAAGGCCAGTCAAACAACCGGCCACCTTTCTTCAACGGAAAGAACTATGCCTACTAGAAAGAAAGAATAAGGATCTTCATCCAATCCATTGACTACAACATATGGAAGATTGTTGTGAGCGGTCCCAAGATCCCAACAAAAATAAGTGCTGATGGAGTGGTGACTCCAAAAGAAGAAGCTGAATGGAATGAAGATGATAAGAAGAAGATGGAGTTGAATGCTAAAGCAATCAATCAACCTTCTTCACTGTGCTATCAGCTTTGAAGAGTACCGGAAGGTGTCTAGATGTAACACAGCTAAAGAAATCTAGGAAAAACTCCAGGTTACATACGAAGGCACTAAACAAGTCAAAGAAACGAGGATTGATATGCTGCGAAAAGAGTACGAGATGTTTAATATGAAGGATGGAGAAAGCATTGATGAAGCGTTTGAGAGATTCTCAATCATAATCAACAACCTTGGTGCTATGGGTATAAACTATGCAGAACAAACCTTGGTGAGAAAACTCCTTAGAAGCCTCACAAAAGAATGGAAAACCACTGCCGCTGTCCTAACCGAGAGCAACAACCTAAGTCCCATAACCTATGATGAGCTGAGAGGAAAACTCTTTGCCTATGAATCCACACACACAAACACAAACTCAAAGAAAAAGGGAATAGCCCTCAAGTCACAAATAGAACCAAAAGAGAGTGAGTCTAGTGATGGTATTTCAGATGATGAGCTTTTGTTTTTTGCTAAGAGATTTAGAAGGATGATGAAGAACAAGGGCAAATACAAGGGTTCAATCTCAAAGGAGCACAAGATCAACTTGAGCAAGGTGACGTGCCATCATTGCAAGGAGGCTGGACATTTCAAGCTAAATTTTCCAAAGCTCAAAAAGGAGGACAAAGGAAAGAAGGAAAGGAAGAGAGTGCTCATGGCAGTTTGGGAGGATCTTGAGAACGACTCAAATGAAGAAGAAGAACCTGAAGGTGAAGATAAAGACTGCTTCATGGCTGGAAACAACAATCTTGATGAGGTAAATTATTATGATTTGACCATTGATGATTTATATGCTATTATTGATGATCTCACTTTAAATACCTCAAAACTGCTTGACAAGTACAATGAATGCAGATCTGAAAGAGATGTGTTAAGAGCTGAAAATGATTTTTTAAAAGAAAAAGTAAAGGAAACTGAATGTGCTTTGGACATCATTGAAGAAAACAGATTTCTAAAATCTGAACTTGAAAAATTAAAAAGAAAGCATATTGTGGATCCTTCTCATGAGTTAATTGCTGAAAATGAAAGATTAAATGATATGATTAAAAGACTGAATGGTGACTTAGCAAAATTTGCTCATGGTTCTAGTAACTTGGACAAATTACTTGCAAGTCAAAGACCTCTGTTTGAAAAATTTGGTTTAGGTTACATAGCCAAGGAAGATGTAGTTTCCAATGTTTCCTCTATAAAGTTTGTAGCTTCTTCATCAAATACAAAATCCATACCAAACAAATCTGGAATTGGATATGTTCCAACATTTGAAGAAAATGTTGATGAAGTATACACTAGTGAAACTGAGCCTTCACCAAAAACCGAACCAAGCCCATACAGGCCAGGTTTGGGATACCTTTCGAAAAATGAGGTTGTTTTAAAAAAATCACCATTTTACAACAAAACATCTTATTCGAAAAGTCCAAATGTTCAAAGAAATTCTGGTGAAAATGCTTTTGCAAAGAGGAATAATTTTAATAAAAATCAGTTTATCAAAAGAAATGCATCTCCTCCAAAAACCAGAAAATTTCAACCCTTTAATCATTTCAAGCAATATAACTCACCTCAATTTCAGTGACACACATCAGAAAATCATTGTGTTAATTGCAACAAATTTGGTCACTCATATGCACAATGTTTCATTGAAAAGAGAGTTGTAGGAAACAAAATTTACAACGTTGTTTGTGATTTCAATGCACTTGGGCAACCAAGATGGATTAACTTCAAAGGATCCAAATTAATTTGGATACCTAAGGCTACTTGAAACTCTTCATGCAGATTTGCCTAGCATCCTGATGAACGGACTTTTGTGTGGTTTAGAATTCACTAATGAAATCTCGTTGTAAAGTATAGTTTCTAAACCAGCAATAATCCTTTCATACAAAAATTTGAGTTGTCACAAGTACAAACCCCTAAAATTTATAAACCGAAGTATTGGAACCTCGGGTCGTTCTCCCTAGGAATTGCAATAAAGTGCCTTGTTATTGGCTATGAAGGGTATGTTTTGGGATTTTTGGGATAAGAGACATAAAATGTAAATGGCAATGAAAATAAACTAACAACTAAAAAGGTCTTGGCAAAGGTTGGTGGTCAAGGATCTCTATCCTAATCACTAACCACAACATGAGAAATGGCAAGGATCAACCCCACTAAGTCATCCTCTAACTAATAAAGGAAAGTCAAGTGAGCTATGTCAATCCAAGACCATAAGTCCTAGTTCTCCACCTAATCAATTGGTGAGATCTAGCATTAATGGCTCCCAATCGTCAATCACTTGGACATTAGTGACTCAAGAGTTCCCAAGTTACCTTCCCAAGTCAAGAGCACAAAATTCTACTCTAAGATCCAACCAAGCATTTTATCAAACACTTGGAAGGCAAAAAAGGAAAACATAGTAAAATAGCAAGGAAAGTAAATCTACACTACTCAATTGCAAAGAATTAAACAACAACAAAATCAAATCAACAATAAAGGAACATGAATCATAAATTGCATTGAATTGAAAATAGAAGAACAAAAATGCATCAACATAAAAGTAGAGAATTACATGAATTGAATGCAAAACTAGAAAGCGGAAGAGTAGAAGAAAAAGTATTGCAAAGGAAGAGTAAATCAAAGCATGAATTAAACCTAGATCTAAGAAATTCTAATCCTAATTCTAGAGAGAAGAGGGAGCTTCTCTCTCTAGAAACTACTCTACATGATGCTAACACTTCAAACAATTGCTCCCCCTTTGCTTGGACTTTAATTATACATGAAATACACTCAGAAACAAGTTGGACTTGGGCCTGGGCAGCTCAGAAATCGCCCCCAGCGTTTTGCCTTCAAGTGGGCCATGTAAGAGTATTGGCGCGTGCACGCCATGTGCGCGTGCGCGTTGATTGGCAATTTCTCCATCCGCGCGGAAGCGGCATGTATGCGTGTGCGTCCGTGAGTGAGATCTCTTGTGCGCGTGCGTGCCTTGTGCGCGTGCGCGCCATTTGATGCACTCCCAATCTTTGTTTCTTCATGCATTCTCCCCTTTGTATGCTTTTCTACTCACTTCTCCCATCCAATACTTGCCTTGTAGCCTGAAATTACTCAACACACACATCAAGGTATCGACTGGAATTAAAGTGAATCAAAATTACCAATTTAGGGCCTAAAAAGCATATTTTTACACTTAAGCGAAAATCAAGGGAGAATCATAAAACCATGCTGTTTCATTGAATAAATGTGGAAAAAGGTGATAAAATTTCCCAAAATAAGCACAAGATAAATCACGAAATCGGGGTTTATCAAATCTTCCCACACTTAAACTAAGCATGTCCTCATTCTAAGAATAAAGAAGGACAAGAAAAGGGGTATGAACATTTATTCAATGTAAATAAACTATATGCATCTATCTATATGAATGCACTAAATGCAAGATGATTCTATCTACTTGGTTAAAAGTAAATCAATCCCCAATAACACATATAAGCAAGTAGGGCAAAGGTCATATGACGACTCACAAACTCTACCAATTCAAATATAAAAATGAAGTTCAAATAGACTTGCAAGAAGAAAGCTCTTGAAAGCCAGGAATAAGGGATTGAGCATCGAACCCTCACCGAAAGTGTATCCGCTCTAGCCGCTCAAGTGTATAGGGTCAATCACTCAATTCTCTTCTACTCATGCTTTCCAAAATTTGTTTTTCTTCTAACAATCAACAATTATTCAATGCATGCATACATTCATCATGAGGACTTGTTCATAGGTTGTAATGGGGCTAGGATAAAGGTAAGGATGCATATGGTCAAATGAGCTTGAAATTTGTATCTTTGATTAGGCTAAGCTCTCACCTAACACATTTAACAACCTATACAATTCTAATACACTACCTAGCTACCCATGATTCCCACTTTTTCACATACTCATGCATTCTCTTTAATTAACATTTCATATGCATTGATTTTTTATTGAACTTTACTTTGGGGCATTTTTGTCCCCTTTTTATTTCTTTTTCTCTTTTCTCTTTTTTTTCTTTTTTTTATATTTTTTTTCTTTATCATCATTTTTATTAAGTATATACAAACGTATCAATGCATATGGTTTTACATATGATGCATGAATATGTACCCAATTCCCAATATTTTTTAACAAAAATAAAAATTATACTTTTACCTCAACCAATGTCCCAAATTTCCCATATCCAAAATGATACACACCCTCACTAGCCTAAGCTAATCAAAGATCCAAATTAAGGGACATTTATTGTTTTTCACTTAAGGGTAGTGATGTGCTAACATTAAGAACAAAAGGGATTAAATAGGCTCAAAATTTGGTTAACAATGGTTGATGAAAGGTAGGCTATTTGGGTAAGTGAGCTAAATGAAATGATGGCCTCAATCATATAAATACATGTATACATGGAATAATGGACATAAAGAATCAAACAAATCAAAGATTACAATTATAGAAAGAGAACAATGCACACAAGAATGAAAATAAGTGGTTATAAGATGTAACCACACAATTAGGCTCAAAACTCACATGCTTGTGTTCTTAGCTCAAAAACCATGTTCCAAAATAAATTCTTCAAGCAAGTTCACACAAAAAAATTTTTTTTCGAATTGGTAGGGTGCCCAAAAAATAATTTTTCTTGGAAAAGAAATCATCACCCTAACCAAGTAGTCCTAACATAAAAAGAAGTGGTAAAATATGTACAAATTCTAACTAGTATGCAACCTATCATGCAATGCAACAACTAACTAACAAAGGAAATTAAGAATTGGTGTTGAAAAAAGAAATTGTTACCCATGGAGATCGGTCGGACGACCTCCCCACACTTAGAAATTTGCACCGTCCTCGGTGCATGCAAAGAAGAGCAAGGTGGACGGGTTGCTACAATTGATGAGCTCCTTCAAAAGGTGTGCAGGTGAACTTGTTTGTTGCCCTAATTAGAAGCCTTTCCATTCCTTTCCTTCTTGGTGGCCAACCTAAAAGGAGAGAAAAAGAAAGAAAATTAAGCCTACAACAAAGATAGCAAAGCAATTAGAACATAGACGGGGGGCTAATGCCAAATAAGAGTATGGTTCTCACCACATGTTAGCTACGCATGTAGGTGAGAAAACAATATAGGCAAAGGGCATATCAATTAATACTTGATGCAAGAGGAAAGTCAAAGCATAAGTGAATAATATGAAGAGCATGTCGAGTATCAAGTTCAAACAAGAAAGAGTGGGTCATGAAAGACATGTAAGCTCATATCAATGCACAAAGGGATATAAGAGTCATACAAGATTAAGCATTGATTTAAAAGTTTCATCACCCAACAATACCAAACAAGTCAAGAAGCACCAAGATTAACCAAGAGACTCTCAACAATTGAGTAAGAATATTCAACACTATTATTAAAACAAGAACTTAGAAAAGAAAACAAGAACAAGCTATAAAAACAAAATTAAAATGCAATAAATGAAAATAAGCAAATGCAATAAAAGAAATTGGAAGAAAAGAATTTTTTTTTGACCGGCGCGGATGCGTCATGCACGCTTCCGCGCCGATGCGCAGTTTGCCAAAGCGCGCGTACGCGCCAGGTGCGCGCACGCGTGGGTTACAGGCACAAAATAGGCACAAACTGGGCATAACTCTCTGGTTTTTGGCTGAGAGGGCAGGTAGCGCTATCGGCGCGCACGCGCATAGCGTGTGTCCGCGCGCATTGCGCGATTAACTTGAAGGACGCGTATGCGCCAGGTGCGCGCACGCTCGGGTGGTTTGTGCCTCAGGCATGGTGCTGGCGCAGTGTAGGCGCAACTTTCGGGTCAATATATAGAGGGGTGAGATTTTTCAATCCACACGTCTGCGCACATGGCGCACCCGCGTGGATGGTCGAAAATGCTTGAGGCGCGCGGGTTGGTGCTCTATTTTTCAAAATTTTTCCATGTTCTTGCACCAATCCAAGCATTCCAAACCTCCAAACAGCTACCCAAACACCATAAAACCTTATTTAGCATATCAAACTACCAAATAAACTCAACAAACTACTCTAAATATGAATTTAAACTAATTCTACCAATATTTACAAAAGAGAAAATGAAAAGATATTACCATGGTGGGTGTCTCCCACCTAGCACTTTTGTTTATTGTCCTTAAGTTGGACTTATGGGGAGCTCCTCTCAAGGTGGCTTGTGCTTGTAACCATCTTGGAACACCCACCAATGCTTGAATCTCCAATAAGCTCCATTCTTCAATGTTAATATTTTCAAGCTTTGATGGAGTTCTTCACAAACCATGAGCTCCCAAAGTTGATTTTCCTTGTGCGATCCGGGATCCCACACTTTGTTTTGACACCCATCTTCAAATTGATCATTATGATTCCAATTGGGTGGCAAGTGATCCGAATTCTCAAGTAAACACCAAAGCATCTTCCTAGACCCCTTTAGTTGAGAACTATACCAACCATTGTACTTAGACTTTGAGTTTCTAACCATAAGGAACCTTGATTGGCATTTTCGCCCACTAACCAATTCTCTCCTACTATTGACTCCACAAAGAGCTCTAAGTTGCTCATCCGTCTCAAGCAAACCATATTCAAGTGAGAAATTAAATCTTAGGGATAAGAATTTACCCACTTGAATGTTGTATTGGTGGTGACTTAGGAAGGGGTGGTCCTAATGATCTTGCAAGTTCCAAGTTCCACTCCCTTGTGCTCTTCTTTGATTATCTCCACCTCTTCATAAGCTTCTTTAATTTCAACCTCTTCCTCTTGGTAGCTCTCTTCCAATTCAATCTCTTCTTCTTTGCTTACCAAGGGCATGGGAGGTTGTGCATCTTCTTCCTTGATCTCAATTTCAAGCCCAATGGGAGAGGATTCAATTGTAGATAGGAACTCCTCAATGATTGAATCCATCTCTTGATCAACCTCTTCAAAGTCTTCAATCATGATATGCTTTGGAGGTTGTACACCCTCCTCAACATCAACATCAACCATCTTGGAAGAGGACTCTCTAATTCTACATTCCCATGGGCTTCCAACATCTCCTATGTTTTCAACCACTTCTTCCGGCTCAATTGTCTTAACTTCCTCCCCTTGTACCAATTCTTGCTTCAACTCCTCTTTTTCACCTTGAAGCTCTAAGCTCACTCCCTCACTATGCTCCTTAATTGCTTCTCCACATTCGTCAATGGGAGTGCCTTGGTTACTTAGGCTTAGTTGGGAGGAGACCATATTGCTAACGGCTTCCGCTATGGTAGCTATCTTAGCTTCTAACTTCTTGAACTCCTTTTGGTTCTCTTCTTGCCTTCGAATATAAGAACTAACACATTCTTAGAGAGGATCATCCATTGGAGGTGGTGTGGAAAAAGAAGGTTCATTGTTTGGAAAGGAGGTTTCATAATTGGAAGTTGGTTCATCTTGGTAAGGGTATGGAGATGGTGTATATTGAGGTAGTTCTTGAGAGTAATTGTGTTGGAATGGTGGTGGTTCCATGTATGGTTCATATGGTTCATAAGGTGGTTGGTATGGTGGATAAGAATTAGGGTCATAATGAGGTGTTTGGTGGGAGGGGGCTTGTGAGTAAGGTGGTTCAAAGTTATGTTGAGGGGGTGGTTCATAGGCATGTGGTGGTGATTGTTGACAATTATAATAAGGGTCACCACATCCATTAGATTGATATGCATTAGGATTAGAATTATACCCATAAGAAATCGGAGGTTGTTGTCACCAAGAAGGTTGATCAATCCATTGAGACTCCTTCCATCTTTGATTGTTCCATCCTTGATGCATGTAAGCATTGTAGTTCCCATTACCTACAACATAATTTGAGCCAAACTCATAGCCAAAGTATTGAGAATTCATAATAGCAAATAAAAACAAAAGCTAACAAAAATAAGCAACAAAGTCCTAAAACTAACAAAAACTAACAAATAAGCAAAAGGCAAACATATTTACAATATTCACAATAGCCAATAACATAACACCATTGCAACTCCCCGGCAACGGCGCCATTTTGATGAACGAATTTTTGTGTGGTTTAGAATTCACTAATGAAATCTCAATGTAAAGTATAGTTTCTAAACCAACAATAATCCTTTCATACAAAAATTTGAGTTGTCACAAGCACAAACCCCAAAAATTTATAAACCGATGTATTGGAACCTCGGGTCGTTCTCCCTAGGAATTGCAATAAAGTGCCTTGTTATTGGCTATGAAGGGTATGTTTTGGGGTTTTTGGGATAAGAGACATAAAATATAAATGGCAATGAAAATAAACTAACAACTAAAAAGGTCTTGGCAAAGGTTGGTGGTCAAGGATCTCTATCCTAATCACTAACCACAACATGAGAATTGGCAAGGATCAACCCCACTAAGTCATCCTCTAACTAATAAAGGAAAGTCAAGTGAGTTATGTCAATCCAAGATCATAAGTCCTGGTTCTCCACCTAATCAATTGGTGAGATCTAGCATTAATGGCTCCCAATCGTCAATCACTTGGACATTAGTGACTCAAGAGTTCCTAAGTTACCTTCCCAAGCCAAGAGCACAAAATTCTACTCTAAGATCCAACCAAGCATTTTATCAAACACTTGGAAGGCAAAAAAGGAAAACATAGTAAAATAGCAAGGAAAGTAAATCTACACTACTCAATTGCAAGGAATTAAACAACAACAAAATCAAATCAACAATAAAGGAACATGAATCATAAATTGCATTGAATTGAAAATAGAAGAACAAAAATGCATCAACATAAAAGTAGAGAATTACATGAATTGAATGCAAAACTAGAAAGGGGAAGAGTAGAAGAAAAAGTATTACAAAGGAAGAGTAAATCAAAGTATGAATTAAACCTAGATCTAAGAAATTCTAATCCTAATTCTAGAGAGAAGAGGGAGCTTCTCTCTCTAGAAACTACTCTACATGATGCTAACACTTCAAACAATTGCTCCCCCTTTGCTTGGACTTCAATTCTACATGAAATACACTCAGAAATAAGTTGGACTTGGGCCTGGGCAGCTCAGAAATCACCCCCAGCGTTTTGCCTTCAAGTGGGCCATGTAAGAGTATTGGTGCGTGCGCGTCGATTGGCAATTTCTCCATCCGCGCGGAAGCAGCATGTATGCGTGCGCGTCCGTGAGCGAGATCTCTTTTGCGCGTGCGCGCCTTGTGCGCGTGCACGTCCTTTGATGCACTCACAATCTTTGTTTCTTCATGCATTCTCCCATTTGTATACTTTTCTACTCACTTCTCCCATCCAATACTTGCCTTGTAGCCTGAAATTACTCAACACACACATCAAGGCATCGAATGGAATTAAAGTGAATCAAAATTACCAATTTAGGGCCTAAAAAGCATGTTTTTACACTTAAGCGAAAATCAAGGGAGAATCATAAAACCATGCTATTTCATTGAATAAATGTGGAAAAAGGTGATAAAATCCCCCAAAATAAGCACAAGATAAATCACGAAATCGGGGTTTATCACATCCAAGAACAAAAAGGACATGTGGTACATGGATAGTGGATGTTCAAGGCACATGACTGGAAGGTCAACTTACTTCATCAAACTAAATAAGTATGATGGAGGTTTTGTGACCTTTGGAGATGATGGTAAAGGTAAAATTATTGCTGTTGGAAAAGTAAGTAATGAGCAATCTACTTTCATTGATGATGTACTTTTGGTATGTAGTTTGAAGAACAATCTTTTGAGTATAAGTCAATTGTGTGATTTAGGATATTTAGTGACTTTCAAAAGACTTGAATGCTGTGTTGTTAATGAAAAGACAAATGAAGTGATGTTTGTTGCCAAGCGTTTTAATAATATGTATAGTCTTACTCTTGATTAACTAAGGGATAAAAAATGTAGCTTGTCTTCACTCTAAAGAATCTGAAAAGTGGTTATGGCACAAAAGATTGGGCCATGCAAGTATGTTTCAAATAAAAAAACTTGTAAAGAAAGAATAAGTAAGATGCCTTCCTTTGATAAAGTTTGACAAAGACATCACTTGTGATGCTTGCCAAATGCGAAAACAAACAAAAAATTCTTTTAAACCAAAGGAAGACATCTCTACTAAAAGACCACTTGAGTTGCTACACTTTGATTTATTTGGTCCAATAAGAACTCAAAGCCTAGGTGGTAAACATTATGGTTTAGTGATTGTGGATGACTATACTAGGTTTGGTTGGGTTTTATTTCTTGCACACAAAAACGAAGCCTTTTCGGCCTTTGAACCTTTTTGCAAGAAAATTCAAAATGAAAAGGATTTAAAAATCTCTTCTATAAGAAGTGATCATGGAACTGAATTTGAAAACAATTTGTTTGAATCCTTTTGTGAGGAATTTGAAATATCTCACAACTTCTCTTGTCCAAGAACACCGCAACAAAATGGTGTTGTGGAAAGAAGAAATAGAAGCATACAAGAGATGACAAGAGCTATGCTTTGTGAGAGTAATGTTCCAAAATTTCTTTGGGCTGAAGCAGTTAACACGGCTTGCCACATTTTGAAAGAACAATCATAAGGAAATTTTTGAAGAAAACCCCTTATGAACTTTGGAAAGGCTACCCACCAAACTTAGATTACTTGTACATCTTTGGATGCAAATGTTTTATCTTAAATAACAAAGAAAATTAGGTAAGTTTGATCCAAAGGCGTATGAGTGTTTGTTTGTAGGATATTCCACAACTAGTAAAGCATATAGGGTTTATCATCAAGATGCTAGGATTATTGAGGAGTCCATACATGTTACATTTTGTGATACTAATTTAGTGAAAAGCATTTTGGAAGATTGTGATGCAGGAAATCAAGCTCAAAAGGAAGATGAAACTACTCAAAATCATGAAAAGGAAAATTCTGGTCAAGCTGAACCAGAAACTGCAACTGTTGAAAATTCAAGAGACAATTTCATTTTGTCTCATGAATCTGAAGGAAATCCTGAAGCCAGCAGCATCCAGAATCCCTTGGTATCTGAATCTGCCTCCAAATCTACTAGACCTCGTGAATGGAGATTCTTGAAGAATTATCCTAAGGAATTTGTCATTGGGGACGTCTCTCATGGAGTGCAAACACGGTCTTCCACTAGAAAGGAAAATGAAGGATCAATTTGGGAGAAGATGGTAGCATTGCCAGAAACAAGGCAAGGCTAGTGGCACAAGGATATGACCAAGAAGAAGGAATAGACTTTGATGAATCATTTGCCCCTGTTGCCAGAATAGAAGCCATAAGACTTCTCTTAGCTTATGCTGCATTTTGTGGTTTTAAATTATATCAAATAGATGTGAAATGTGCATTTTTTAATGGTGTGATAGATAGAGAAGTGTATATGGAGCAGCCTCCTGGTTTTGAAAATAAAGAGCATTCTAATCATGTTTTCAAATTATCTAAAGCTCTCTATGGTTTAAGACAAGCTCCTAGAACTTGGTATGAGAGACTTAGCTCTTTTCTTTTGAAAAAATGGTTTTCAAAGAGGCACCACTGACACAACTCTATTTATCAAGAATTCTAATGATTCTTTTATTCTAGTCCAAATATATGTTGATGACATTATTTTTGGATCAGCAAATGAATCCCTTTGTTCTAAATTTGGAAAACTCATGACAAGTGAATTTGACATGAGTATGGTGGGTGAACTTAATTTTTTCCTTGGGCTGCAAATTAAACAAACTAAAAATGGTATTTTCATTCATCAAGAGAAGTATGCCAAGGAATTAGTTAAGAAATTTGGTATGGAAAATGCCAAACCCATGGGAACTCCCATGCATCCTAATTCAAAATTAGATAAGGGAGAAACTGAAAAAGATGTTGATGAGACTAGGTATAGAGGAATGATTGGTTCCCTTATGTACTTAACTTTCTCTAGACCCGATATTGTGCAAAGTGTTGATTGTGTTCTAGGTTCCAATCCAAACCAAAAGAGTCACATATTTCTGCAGTTAAAAGGATCATTAGATATGTTCATGGCACATCCAATTTTGGTCTTTGGTATCCTAAGATTGATGATTTTTCTGCAGTTGGTTATTATGATGCAGATTTTACCGGTGATAGAGTTGATAGAAGGAGCACTTCAGGCTTATGTTGCTTCCTTGGGAAGTCCTTAAATGTTTGGTCTAGCAAGAAGCAGCCAACGGTGGCTTTATCCTCTGCAGAGGCTGAGTATATAGCTGCCTCTTCATGTTTTTCTCAGCTTTTATGGTTAAAAACACATCTTGCTGATTACAAGTTAAATACTGAAAATATTCCCTTATTGTGTGATAATATGAGTGCCATTAATATTTCTAAAAATCCAGTTTTATACTCTCGGACTAAACATATTGAAGTGAAATTTCACTCAATTAGAGAACATATCCAAAAAGGGGATATTAGCATTCAATTTGTTAAATCGGAGGAGCAATTAGCTGATATTTTCACAAAACCACTTGCTGAGGACAGATTCTGCATGCTTAGAACTAGCCTAGGAATTTTGAGCTATGATTCTTTGTTTAAATATTGCTAATCTGTTTGCTGGAGCATTTTGTCTCATAAACAGGTATGAGACAATTCTGGGAAGATGAAGAACACTCCTTTCTATCAGCGTGCTCTGGGCTTGTTTCAAGTAAAAGTTATTCTGGGCTAACCTCATAAATCAGATCCAGAGTGGTCCAATGTGTTTTCCTAAATCCAACCATCTCTGGGCCCAAATATGAATGTTACACTTTTTGTTTGGTTGATAATTTTTTTGGCTTGTGTGTTTATTTTTTTGAAAAGGCTTTCATTTAATGTCTTCTGGTCCAAAAGGGTTTTAGTTTAATTTTTTATTTTTCAAAATTTAAAATTAATTTCCTATTTTATTTTAAAATCAAATAAAATATTTCTTTAATGAGGTCATGTCTTTTCAAGTCAAATCAGTGGTGATGCAGTTGCATGGTTTGAGAAACTTTCTTTTGGGTACGGTTACCAACACTCCCTCTCTTTTCTCCATAACTTCTCCTCAAACCCTTCAGTTTCTTCCTACTCTCTTTACTGCTTCTCTTCCCTCAAAAGCCTAAATATTACCAAATGAGGAAGAAAACCATTGCTAAAAGGCCTCCTCGTGAAAAATCTTCAAGCCTCACACCAAGCCTTCAACTCGCTCTCACGACCGAACCTTCACACCCTCACCTTCTCCTCCTACCTCTCCTCCAAGAACTACTTCCATGGTGTGGACCAAGACCACACCTAGATTCTCTGCCTCTGCCAAGCCGACGCCACCACCAAAGGTGACGCCTTCCAAACCAGGCTCCTCAAAACCTGGTTCTTCAAAACCTAGCTCCTCCAAAGACAAACGTCCGGCGGCTGAGGAACCAGTTCCCGAGCCAACTCAACCCAAATCCAGATCGGTTCCTGTGCGATCTCAACGAGGTAAAGCTCGAGTTCCTCTTAAATCAGTAAAGAACCAGACATTGGACCTTTTGATCACAAAGCTCATTTTTTGACCTCTCATTTGAACTATAACCCTATAGATTCAAATCTGCCATGAATAATGACTTTTATGAGGGGGTTATTCAGTATCGTACCCTGTGTCCATCTTTTCTAGCCGATTTGCCATCTTTGAAAAGAAAAGGTTTTCCTTTTGTTGATAACTTGATTTTTCTGGACTGGAATCATCTTTTTGACATCAAAAAGCCTGTTTATCCCTTATTGGTCAAAGAATTTTATCCCAACATGACTTATCATGAAGGCACTGTTCACTCATATGTAAAGGACCGAGACATAGTTTTAAACAATGAAACTATCAGTGATGCTTTGAAGTATACTGATGTTGGGCCATGTGCCTACACTTCAGTTAAGTGGGATGAAGGTGTTGGATTTTCTTACAATGATGCATTGGCTCATATTTGTGAACATGTTTCTTTAATTGATGGCATTACACCAACTCACAAAGCCCTAGGATATGAGCGTGCTCAGTTGCACCGAATGGTCAACCACATTATACTTCCTCAAAGTGGCTCATATCAAAGGGTTTCCTACACTGATACTCTTGTTTTATATGCCCTTCTCACCAAAACTGAAATTTCATTTGCATACTTGATGGTTAGATATATGTTTAACTTTGTTAGGAGTGAAAAAGACAAAGCACTTCCTTATGGCATGTTTCTAACTTGCATATTTGAGTATTTTGGTGTTGACTTGACCAATGAGAAATATCAAAATAGACATTCATACCTGAAAGGGGGTGGTTCAGTGAAACAGCCCAAAGGACCTACTCGATCTGAAAGGGTGGTCTTAGATGATGAAGATGATGACTTTGTTCCTGAGAAATCTACTTCTCTTTCCACTGAGGGTACATCCATCTCTACTGGGAAGAAATCTGCTCTGCTGAATGTGGTCAAAGATGTTGTTCAAGAGTTCATTTCCCAATCAAATCACATGATTGCTATGAGCAAAGAGCAAAGAAAATTAGCTAGCAAGCATGAGAATTTCCCAAGGAAATCAAGCGATAGAGTGGCTGTATTCATGACTTTCATTGATAACCTTCAAAAGGATGAAGACCCTGCCACTGATGTTGAAGAGGAAGCTGATTCGGAGGAGAATGGTTCTGATGCCTAGAAATTGTCTCATGAAAACTGCTGCTGCTACTCTTTTTTTTTTTTTGTCTCATAAACTCTATTTCTTTTGCTACTGTTAAACTGTTTTTTATTTTGGATGAATGTAATAACTCTAAATACTGTTGCACTTTTGATAGTTGAGTTAGTACTTTGCACTGTGATCTGACTCTTTCCTGCAGGGTTCAAGACATTGTTTTTGTTGATCATGCTTATTATCCGCCCTTGATGACAAAAAGGGGAGTAATAGCAATAGGATACTAGATGGATACTAGATGGTAAATGTGTCTTATGATTTTTGGCATTGCTGCAAGCTACTAGTATTTCTTTTGGGATTTTTGTTTGATTTCTGCATTAAAACTTGATTTCACATGATTGAATCTTTTGGCTACTGATATTAGCTTGATGATTGGCTGATAATGTGGTGTTGCTTACTTGATATCCTTTAAGCAAGATAAATGTGTGTATCTCTTTATTATGCTCTCTTTAAGTACAATGTAAAATAGGATCAAAGAGGAAAGCATAAATCCAGGAGGAGCTAATCCTGAAAAGGAAAGGGGGAGCAATATAGAAGCAAATGACAAAAATCAAAGGGAGTTTCTAAACCTTACTCAAATTCATTTCCTTTTGATTATTGCTTAAATCATGTTTGTCATCAATGGGGAGATTGTTGAGTTAAGAAATTAACTAAATTGATTAGTGATGACAAACATTATTTTTAGGTAAAAGAAATAATTAGTGTTGAGTGTTAATAATAATATGTTGCTAATTATTTATCAATTGTTGCAGGCCAAAATTCAATCAAGCAGCCCAAATAGAATGAAAATAAAAACATCAAGGATAATGGGTTGGTTAATCAAGTGGAGCCCAAAAGAAACAAAGAAAGGAACCAACAGGCCAAGCAAATCAAACCCGATCCAAGCCCGTGTCCACCAATCCAAGTTGATCCCACCAAGCTTCTCGTATAAGATTGAAGTCCTCACTCTCTCTCATTGCTTCCAAAGCAACATTCCTTTCTTCTCTGTCTTAGTCAAATCACTGAACTCATAAAAAGTAAGAAAGAGAGCTTAGTCCCTAAGCTAGTCATGAAAGAAGAAGGAAAGAGAAGGTTAAGCAAAGAGGGGTAAGGTCTAATCAACCATTTCAAGCCATATCAAGAAAAGATCAAAGGATTAAAGGTAACCCATTTCCTTTTACATGCAACACACTTTCTTCTCTTCATCTTCAACTCTCTGTATCTCCGTTTTGAGCTATATGGAAAAGAGGATTTCTGTTTCTCTCTGCTGTAAATTTACGGTCTCAAACATGTCTTGGGGACCAAGTTAGTTTTTAAGGGCTCAGATCAAGTTGACAATTGGAAGACTCTTGTGGTTACTGCTTTATGGCTTTCGGTCAAGATGGGGAAGTCAGAAGCAAAGTTTCTACTCTAAGGTTTAATGAGAAAAAGTGAATATGTGGATTGGTGAAGCTCAAGGCTCAAGGTGTTGACTTTGGAAGAAGAACCCAACAACATGCAAGGAGATAAAAGAAGACTTTCTGCTCATTCAGAAGTAAAGAGAGAAAACCAGTAAATCTGAGGTGTATGTTCTGAGAAGAGCTCTTTGAAGAAGTTCATCTAACTGGACAGTGTTTCCTAATCAAAGGTGCATTCCGCCAGTATGAAGAACTGAATCAGAGGCTTGCTAATCTGATTTTTTGCATAGCACATAGGCTGTTGATGAAGTCAATCTCCTTCATGTTTTACAGATTGTGATGTACTTTTCTATGTTTATCTTTCTGTAATTTTTTGTGAGAAAAGGCATTGTGAGAAAGCTCAGGTAAAAGCCATGAGTGAAAAAAGGTTGAGTGATACACTTGAGAAAAAAGCCTAGAGTTATTTTCAGATTTCTTTAGGTGTGTCTGTGTCTTGTATCTTGTACATGTAAGGTATCCCTTTCTTAGTTGGGTTAGCACTAAGAGTGAATAGTTAGGTATTAGCATAGCCAATGTCAAGTTAGGTTAGAACTTGAGTGTGAAAGGATTGGGCCAATCCTGTGAAATTGGTGTATGTAATACTGTTAACTATAGTGAAAATTCTTCCATAGTTGTGGAGGAGACTGGACGTAGGTTGCATAGCACAAGGCAACCGAACTAGGATACATGCTGGTGTTAGCTTCTCTCTTCTCTGCTATGTTCTATTTTCTGATATTCATGAGACAAAAATAAATTGTCTCATAAATTTCTACTACTGAGTACAAATATAATCAGAATTGAAAGTTTGTTTAAAAGGGTCATAACTGCAACTTAAAAGGAAGGCATAGATTCAACCCCCCTTCTCTAAGCCTACCACAACCTTCAGACCCATTACAGACACATCCACACCTGAAGCAAGGACCAAAGCCTAGGCCCTCATGGTCTCCTCAATAGTCAAAATCACACCCTTGATATCCTCCAGCAACGCCCCCTTCTCCTTCTTCAGCTTTGCCACCTTGGCCCTTAGAGCCTCTACCTCGGTGAGTACGATGGCAGCCTTAGACTTGGCATCTGAGGCCCGCTTGCGTTCACCCAACAGCTGAGTGAGAAGCGAAGTCTCCACCTCAGGAATATGGAGAAGTTTGGTGCTGGCGTCTTTGGCATCTTTGGCGGCCTTCAAACGAGTTGACGTTGCCACCTCCAGCTTCTCTTTCAACTTCCAGGCTTTCGCCTGGGACTGGCAAAGTTTTCCATCCAAAAGCCCCACCTGGGCCAACACCGGCTCCGCCTTACGGACGATAACAGTGGAACGAAGGAGGTCCTAGTACACCGACTTCGTCTGGCCGGTGACATCACAGTCGTGGAAAAACTCCTCTGTACCGGGAAGGAGGTGCTGATCAATGAAGGCCGGAGCATCAAAACTCCGATCCGCCACAGAGGGCACCAGCCCCTCCTCCTCCTCCACATTTTCCCTTCTACTCCCCTCCGCCACTCTCCTCCACTTCCATTTCACCTCGGCAAATAAAACCACAACAACCTCCTCTTCGGCCCTACCGACAACTGGCCTGGGCGAAGGGACACCAACCGCCCCGGTCGAAACCATGTCCTGATAGAAAGTTCGGGAATCTGCCTGAGGCCGAGACTGAGGCGTTGATGGAGAACCCTCCTCACCCTTCTCTTGGGCTATGGCAGCTTTCAACCTCGCCAAGTTGGTCAACCCACCGGCCATCTGAACTGAAAAAGGGAAAAGTTACCAAAGAGTTACCAAAGAAAGCAGTTAAACACACACCAATGTAAGTTCGGCATGTCACCGGATCACCCATGACGTCCCGAGGATTCAACGACCATTCCCCGAAAATCAACCACAAAACATCGCTGATGTCTTTATTCTTGGGAGACACGCGTCAAGTACGATGCACTGGCTCCAAAATTCCAGTACGTTGCATACCGACATTCACCCTCCAAGGTCAACCAAAAGGGATGGTACCCCCGAGCATGACAAACTTTAAAGTATTCTCCTTTAAACCCGTGAAAAGAATCTTCAAATAACCCAAAAATTTGTCAGTTCGGATGAACCCGGAACGTTTTTATGTTTTCCCTCCTTGGTCGGAACAATATGTAACCCTTTTATGTTTTTCCTCCTTGGTCGGAAGGGTACATAAAAAGAAGAACAAAAACACCTCCACCCAAGCAGGAAGCTCCAGGTATTCACAAACTAACTCAAAAGTTCGGATGGTCACCCAACTATTAGGATGCAGCTGAGATGGCGCCACCGAACACCGATTAAGTAGCGCCTGCACAAAATCCGAGAAAGGGAGCCACTCCCCCAGTTGCATGAAGATGGATTCATAGACCCACATCCAATCGGCAACTCAAGGGAGTCATGGTTTATATAGCAGACCCTCTCATCCACCCCAGGGAGCATGAGCTCATAGTGATGCTCCACATCACCACCCCACAAACATCCCCTTCATCACAGAGCATCTGGAGGTCCGCCTCCGTCACTCGCAACAGCATCCCGCACATGTCGAAGGTCACCCAATAATACACGTTTGGAACGCCGCCAGCCGAGACAACGGGAGCCCTAGGACCCTCACTTCTCCGTCGCGCCATACCTAAAAAAGAAAGGGGAGGGCACCATCATCACCCCCAAGGACCAAACGAGAAGAAAATCATTAACTAAAGTGCACCCAAAAGGAAGCCCAAAAGACAACCTCTTCCCCTCCTACTCATGACAGAACCACGCCAAAAACAGTGGCATACACCTCCTAATTCTCTACCACTAGCACTAGGAAAAAAACACAAAATAGAGAAATGCAGAAACAGAGAGCAATCGAAAGCAAAACACAGAAAAAACAAAGTAGACAAGCAAGTAGAAGGAGGATACAGAGCAAAATACACACCTGATCGTCTGAAATAAGTAGAGAAGGAAACACAGCATGAAAGGCAGAAAGGCAAACGCGCGAATGAAACCAACAAAAAATGCAAGCAACAAGAATGAAATACGGAATAAGAGAAAATGGGAGAAGCAGGGGGAGTTATAAAGCAAAAAGGCACAATTACAAGCAAAACCCCAACGTTTCAAATAAAATACGAAAAGTTGGAGGGAAAAATTGAAAAATCCAAAAAATTTCCCTTGGCATTAAATGTCATTATGGCGCTGAGTGAACCGCAACTAGCGAAACCCCCCTCCCTTCGGAAAAACCAACGAACAGGCGGTGGGGCATCTAGGCATTCCACGATTCTCCGACCTCGGCCGAAAACCACGGATGACACACACCGATATGAGTTCATGACCACACCAAAGCGCCCACAGCGATGAGACTAAACACTCTCACTCTCACTCCGAGGACAACTGTTTCGGACCCGACCTCCGGGTCCTCTTACGAAGCAACCACCGAACCCGATTACCTGGACCTGGGTCACCATCACGGTCCAGGTAAGCCCAATAACCATTGACCAATAAGATAGAAAAAGATAACGACCGCAAACTATATAAAGGGAGTCAAAGACTCCCTCAAATACATTACGCAATCCTATTCCATATTTATACTTCTTAGATCCATTCTAACTTAGGCGTTGGAGTGTTTTTGCAAATACCACCCCGTCACTCGAAGAGTTCAACCCGTCGCCATCAAGACCGGCCAATTCACAACCCGTGCAAGTAACTTCTTGTACAATATCCTTAATCGAATAATCAAATAAAACTAAAATAACAAAAACCTATTATTAACAAATAAACTAACTAACTAACTCTCAGTTATTAACTAACTCTCTTCTATTTCATATCCTCTCCAATTCATAATGTCATACTTCAAATAAAATCACACGAATTAAAGTTGCTTGCGCTACTTAAATTTTTAACTTAATTATTCCCTTCCCCCGCCGACCCGCTCCCACTTCTCTTTGGATTCTCCCATTATTTATTTATTTTTTATTGGTTTGTCCATTAGTCCAATGTATAATTAATTTTACCAAAAATAAGATCTAGTTTTACCAAATAAATTAGATCAACGAACCATAACAGATTAACAGGCCAGGTCAGTGAGATGTTCAATATGACACATGAAATTCAACAATAATACGCCGTACATATAACACAATTAAATTCTAAGTACTGCAATTTCCCTATAGTTATATATTATATCTGTCATCAAATTGTATATCAAACATAAAACTAAAATTGATAATCATATATGTATGAAGAAAATTCAGAGACAATTATATATAAATTGAAATTTTATTAATCACGCACGTACATAACTCATCCGTTATGTACTACGCAATAGTGCAATACAATACACACATACAAAAATAGTAACATATATAAATGCAGTGCTAGAAGTATTATTTATGTATATAATATATGCTCCTAGCCAGCTAGTTCAGATCCAGCATCATGGATCGATCTACGTACGTAGCTCATGATGCGTAATTTAACAGTTTCTGGTGCACCAACAGCGGAAATCGTCGCGGCAGCGGCCGCTGAGCAGGTGCTCCTTGTTCTTGCAGTGGTCGTCGCAGCTTCCAGTGGTGAAGCATGGTCCCCTGTAGGTATCCGCCAGGTTCTCACACGTTGCTGCCTCACTTTGCACCACCATTTCCTCTACACGCACCAACATTAAGGTATCAACAATTTTTTTAAGAGGAATGCTAGGGGCCAGCAATTTTGGTGTTTTGTAACCATCAATTAGCCATCAATAGTATTTTTAATGGTGTGAGATTACATCTAATGGTGGGAGATCACTCACTTTTGTTTTGATAGTTAAGTGCTGACCAAAAATTACAAAAGTTGCTGACCCCCTAGACTTTTTCTTTTTTTAATATATAATAATATACATATATATAATTATTTATAGGTCTCTATCTACAATAGTTCAAATATAAATCAAAATTTTTATAACTAAATGGCTCGATATAAATTTTAATTTTTTTTGTTGCCTTTATAACTATTAGATATATAATCATTTATAATAATATAATAATAGTATACATTATAATTATGTTATATATAATCATGACTTAGGAATACGTGCGTGCGTATATGAAGTAATTAATGACTTACGAGCAACAACGAGGAGGAGGAGGATGAAGCAAAACCCGGTTAGAGATTTCCCCGCCATGGCTTAATGATTAAACTAAACAGCTATATATATAGATATATTGATATATGTACTGAATGAGTAAAGCATACAATATACATCTATATATATACCTGTGCAGGGACAATTTAGTAATTAGCTATATGTGTTTGATAAGAGTTTTTGTGTGGTGTGTGGAAGTTGAGTCCTTGAATTTTCTAGATAAACCTAATTTCAAGGTTAGTTGTGCCTCGGCAAGAAAGAAAAAAAAAATTAATAAAGGAGTGTTTTTTTTTATCCATTGTAATAATAAAAACAAAATAATATAACATATATAATAATTTTTAGTTGAAATAAAATATAAAAAATATTTATTTATTTATTTATTTTTTATAAATCTGCACGGATATTTAATTGAAATTCGCAATCCAATCTTATTAGTTTGCGTATCTGATTAATATCCACCATTTTTAGAACAGAACAGATGCGGATAACACTGTAGATATATGAATGAGATTCAACCTATGAACACTCCTATTTAGAATCAATACTAATTAATAATTAAAATTTTTTAACTATTTTATTAGGAGGTACTAATCAATATTAACTCATCGAAAGCTCACGAACTGGCTCAAATAAAAAATAATCTATAATTTTATATCAATGAATTATAACTTTTATATATATATATATATATATATAAAAATCCAACCGACTAGCCAAAGAATCGAACCCCTATCCGATTCGGTTTGATATCCTCATCGTTTAAGTAAAAAATCGTTCAAATTCGTTTGAACCGGTCAAAACCAATCAAACTGCAGCGATTTTGCAAAATTGCTGCAGCAAGGTGTCAAACCTTGGACGGTTGGACCTTAGCAATGGATGGACATGACTCCCCCACTAGGCCAACTATCTTCTTACTATATATATATAGTGTGTTTATAATTTTATATATTTAATACCTAGTATAATTTAAAGAAATTTTTTTTTGTTATATATATTTGTTCATATAATATATATATTATATAAAAACTCATATTATATTATAATTTATATATAATTTAATTAAGTCAAATTTAAGTTATATCAAATATTAATTTTATTTTTTAATAATAATATAGTATTTTTTATTTTAATTATGAATATTTTTATTTTATTATAATTTTATATATTTATTTTATTAGAATTTATACAATTATCAAAACAAATATTAAATATTTTAAATATTTATATATTAAAATATTAATAAATATATATATTTTAAATTTTAATTTTATATTTTTTATTTATGTGAAATCGGTTTTATCGGTTCAACCAGTAATTTATTGGTTGAACCAATAAACTAATGAACCAGTAACTTAATCGGTTCGATCACGGGTTTGATTCTGACAACTATGATATATATAATCGAGCCAACTCACGAGCTAATGAGCTGAGTTTATCCAAACTCAAGCTCGACTCACCAACTCATAAATTTAGCTTATCGAACTATTAATGAGTCGAGGTCAAATTGGCTCATGAGTTAATTAGACTCACTTCCAGCCCTAGTATTAGCTAAACAGCCTAAAGATTTTCGTATATTATTCAAAATGATAAATGTGTTATTATTTTTTATTAAATTAAAGTAATATTATCTTATATATTAATTCATGGTAGATTCTCAACTTCTTCGTGGTTAGGGGTGAAAATAGACCAAATCGAGTCGAACTTTACCTTTGATGAGTATGACCTATATTATAAATAGATGGCTCAAACTTAGACCTATTACTTTTCATAGGTTTTTTTTCAGGCTAGAGTCCAGTCTATTTAAAGCCCAACAAGCTCACGAGCGCATTTGAAAAGTATATTTCGTGAATTATAACTCAAAACAATAAATTTAAAAAATCTAAATTGTCCTTGAATATATTTTAAAATTTATAATTCATAATTTGTAAAGTATAATTTATTATATATCAATCGTTAATCATATATCATAACCGTATTTATAATACATAAACTTTTTCTTTGAATAAAAAATTTATAATCTTAACTAGTCTTGACTATTGAGTATTGATTCCTTTTAGTTTCATTTTGTGTTTAATACAAGTAAATAATTAAAAATCTAAACTGAGAATTAATTTATTTTTACAAAAAAATATCTTGACGAGTCGACTCAATGAGTTTCATAAGCTTTTCTTTAAAGCTTATGTTCTTTCCCTTTTAAGTAATAGGTTAAAATCTAACTCTGCCTTGTTTAATAAAATGAGTTGAATCACAAGCTTCATCAGATAGAATTTATACAATTATCAAAACAAATCTTAAATATTTTAAATATTTATATATTAAAATATTAATAAATATATATTTTAAATTTTAATTTTCTATTTTATTATTTTTTATTTTTTATTTATGTAAGATCGGTTTTATCGGTTCAATTAGTAATTTATCGATTGAATCAATAAACCAATAAATCAGTAACTTGATCGGTTCGATCACGGTTCAATTCTAACAACTATGATATATATAATCGAGCTAATTCACGAGCTAATGAGCTGAGTGTATCTAAACTAAAGCTCGGCTCACCGACTCATAAATTCAGCTTATCGAACTATTAATGAGTCGATGTCAAATTGGCTCATGAGTTAACTAGACTCACTTTCAACCTTAGTCTTAGCTAAATTGCCTAAAGATTTTCGTATATTATTCAAAATGATAAATGTGTTATTATTTTTTATTAAATTAAAGTAATATTATTTTATATATTAATTCATGGTAGATTCTCAACTTCTTCGTGGTTAGGGGTGAAAATAGATCAAATCGATTCGAACTTTACCTTTGACGAGTATGACCTATATTATAAATAGATGGCTCAAACTTAGACCTATTACTTTTCACAGGTTTTTTTTTTTCAGGCTCGAGTCCAGTTTATTTAAAGCCCAACAAGCTCACAAGCGCATTTGAAAAGTATATTTCGTGAATTAGAACTCAAAAAAATAAACTTAAAAAATCTAAATTGTCCTTAAATATATTTTAAAATTTATAATTCATAATTTGTAAAGTATAATTTATTATATATCAATCGTTAGTCATACATCATGATAAGAAATAACAAAAGAATAGATAAATGGGATTTTTTCTACTATACTTCTAAGATACCTGTGCTTAGCAACCTAGATCACCGGAAAGGATTTCCTACTAGACCTTCAAAGAACTTGTCCTTGACAACCTAGATTAGAGGGACAAAAACGGAAAGAACCACCATGCAGATCACCTTAGTGTTGGATCCTTCAATCTTCTTCATGCAACAAACGAAGCAAATCACTCACCTCACTTCTCACACAATAAAACGTGCATAAAGCACTAAAGAAATTTTATTCATTAAAGTTGTGTAAATTATCTCATCAAAGGTGTTTAAATAGGCCCGTAACAAACTAACTAAAAGATAAGATAAGATAACTTAATTTAAATCAGATTTGATCTTATTGGATTAGATCAGATTTGATTTAAATTTAAAATTCTAAAAATATGATAACTAATTTAAATCAGATTTGATCTTACTAGATTAGATCATATTTGATTTAAATTTTAAAATTCCTAAAAATACTACTAAGCAAATTAAAAGTAAATCAAATCTTCCAATAAACTCTAACAACAAAACAAACTTAAAATAAAGGCCTAAATATTCGAAAATCAATAATAAATTATGCCTCCCATTGAATTTAAAAAGCATTATTACGCTTCTTGCTGTCCTGATTTAGCTTATTGGGCCTTGTGCGTTGTTGCCCTCTCAGCACCACTGTTTTTGAGACGGACTCTTGGTTTTCTTGATGTCCAAGACTCGCATGGTACAATTCTTCTAGTATTCAAATCTTTGAATATGATAAAATTATCATTTCGCCCCTTAGCTCCAAAATGACAAAAATGCCCTCCTGAACACGTATCACATCATAACCATATTTATAATATATAAACTTTTTCTTTGAACAAAAAACTATAATCTTAACTAGTCTTGACTATTGAGTATTGATTCCTGTTAGTTTCATTTTGTGTTTAATACAAGTAAATAATTAAAAATCTAAATTGAGAATTAATTTATTTTTACAAAAAAATATCTTGACGAGTCGACTCAATGAGTTTCATAAGCTTTTCTTTAAAGCTTATATTCTTACCCTTTTAACTAATAGGATAAAATCTAAGTCTGGCTTGTTTAATAAAATGAGTTGAATCACAAGCTTCGTCAGATAGTCCGGTCCACTTTTATCCCTTCTTATGCTAGATGTTTTCATAAAAAACCAATAAATCACGAACACGTGGGTGGAATTAAAGCGTCACTTCACTAGTTAATTTTTGTGATTTTTTAATAAATAAAATAAATATTTTAATTACTGAAATATGTATTTTGGATAGTTTTTTTACCAATTTTTATATATAACTTATCTTGTTTATAGTGTAAACGAGATAAGTATAGTCGTACTTCATTTTTTTAAAATGAAAAAAACCATGACCAAAATAGTCCTTACTCTTATAGTAGTTTATCATGATCTCTAAGATTTTTTTATTTAAATTAAATAAATATAATAATTACAAAAAAATTATTTACTAAAATAAAATTACAAAAATACTCAAAGTGTCATATCCCGACAATAAATGTGCATTCCAGTTATGCAGTACCCGATATATGTAATTGCACATTGTTTTCATATCGCAGTTGCATCTGGGTACACTACACCTGGAATACGTGGATTACGTGATTCTGGGTTGTTACTTGTAACACCTTACCACACAGAACTTTATATTTAGGATGTAAATAGGTAAGGCGCTACGACCTCTAAAAGTATATATATAAAAGTAGAGTTCCAAATGATAGTTATATAATCAAGATCTAGACTCGACCTGCGAAAAAAATGTTGGTTAGAATATATATATATATATATATATATATATATATATATATATATATATATATATATATATATATATATATATATATATATATATATATATATATATATTAACCCCAAAAATAAACCAACAGATAAATATAAATCCTGTTTCTCCAAGTCAACCTCTAAGAGAGTCAAAATCTTTATATATACAAGATGGAGAATCTATACACATATATAAACATAAACCAAATACAAACACCAAGTCCCAAAATAGTTCTTTGCTCCCAAGAGTCTCCAAAATGCTCAGTACGGTGCTTCACGTCATGCATCTGAAAATAACAATATATGTATGGAATGAGAACCGGAGGTTCTCAACATAGTAAAGGTGCCCACATAGTTAATATAAAAATCAATCATCATCATATCTCATTATTCATCAATCATATCTCATCAATCATCATCATTCCTCCCATTCTGTTCATCAATAATTCATATTCAAAACACAATTTATTCTTTTCTAAATAAAGAAAACTCAAAACATAATCTTTTTCTTAATAACTCAAAATCAAATTATAAAATTCTTAAAAATTCAAATATTTCTAAATAACCACTTCAAACGAAGTCTCTTATTTTCATAAAAATTTTGGCAACATCTCTTCTAAAACTTGGACTTTTGTCACCCCTCAAGGTTCCCAACTACCAAACCAAACACCTCTCAGTCATTCATATTATTTCTAATGTCAAATTATTTCAGAATCAAACCATTCCAATATTAAATCGTTTACAAAATCAAACTACACATTTCTCAACCAATATGTTCAATTCAATTTCACAAACCCTCCATCAACCCTCAATACATCAACAATATGATTATTTTATACTCTTCAAAGTCATAATTCAACATATACAAATTCATTCATCTTTTATACATAATCCATCAATAATTCATTCAGTTCATTCCTATCTTAAGGTTTTCTAGCCTAAGTTTTCACGTGACAGTAAACATTAATTACGAAAAATCAAAATCATACCTTGTCTGATTCCTCCATAAGCCCGAAACACCTCAATTATCCACCGTTGCTCAATCTCCAAGCTCCAACTCATTATCAATTGAATTTTCAGCTCTGAGGATTCAATTCCAAGCTTCCAATATCCACCAATTTAACTCCAATTCAACAAGATACACAATCTAATTCATACATATCACAATAATCAACATTGAGCTCACTAAATCACTAATTCACAAGGGTTAGGGTTTTCTTACCGTTACCCACGAGTCAAATAGAAAAAATCCAGTGATTATCTACCACTAGAGTACCCCTAAACCATCAAAATCACAAAATCTCTCAATACTAAAACCCAAAATCATGAATTGAAGAGGGGAGAACTGGGTGAAAAAACATGACTCTCTTACTAAATTGTTTAGTGGATTTTGTAGAAAATTTTGAGACGAACGTGTGGCTGCTGATGGCTCATCAATCGGAGCTCCGGATTGAAAGTTATGGACGATTGAATTTTTAGAGGAATAAGGGATTCGATATCGTTCTTAATCTTCTCCTCTCTTCTTTCTTGCGTAAATGGCTTTGTTGAATGGAAAGGGAGGCCAAAGCAAAGCTCATATGGGTTGGCTTTGGGCCCGGTTCAGATCCGGTTAAATCGGTTCGGTCTATTAGTTTAGTTTTAGGCCAAAATCTTTAAAATTAGTGTCAAAAATTATATTTTAATTATTTCTACTTTATTAAACTATAAAATTTAATTTTTTAATTTCTTTAAATAATAATTAATTTACTGATTAATTATTTACTAATTACCTGGGGTTTACAGTACCTGAAATACATTCGACGCTTATATAATAGGGTGCAACCGAGATGTGGGTGCTCATTTGAAGTTTTTTTTTAAGTTTAAAAAGCATAAATGGCTCAACGAGGAGGTTATATATGATCAGAGATTATTAACAGACTAGAAACAATATGGTATATGATTGGAGCATTGGATTTTGAGGTTAGTTCGTGGAATTTTTATTTTAAATATTTAATTAGTTGATAATTTATGATATTTATAATTTATTGTTCTTATATTGTTGAATTAAATAATTAGTTGATATGATAGATTACTTATACAACATGTGCTGAAATAGTATAACATAATGAGTTGATTAATTGTATATGAAATAAATGTTAAATGTAAAATTTTAAGATGTTAAATTTTTGTTAAATAGTTGAATTATTTTTATGGTTAGTTTTAAGTCAATAATATATCTTGTTAAGTATAATGAATAATGAGAATCTGAACTACTTGATATAAGTAGTTATGGTTAGATTAAGTTAAGTTGTGTTTTGAAGTAATCTATTACAAATAATCTAATAAGTTATGCAAAATACGCAATAAGTTTGACACGACTAATGAACGGTATCCATACAGGCACTTAGGCTATTCTTTCCATGTCGGGTGACGCTCGGTATCCCACTGCCTGCGTGCTACTACTATATATCCGGAAGGTAGGGTTCGGACATGTAGTCGAGCTGAGGGACTTCATCTTCAACAATGCCCTACTCTTTGTATTTGCGGAGTGGTGGAGACCAGAGACCTATACTTTTCACCTCCCGTGGGGCGAGGTCACTATCACACTCCAGGATGTAGCATACCATCTTGGTTTGTGCACAGATGGTAACCCGATAAGCGGATGTACTAAAGATTTTCAGCAGATCCACGTGCATGCTACCTGAGGACTTGTTGGGTGATAGGTCTCCACCTCAGCCAAAGGACAAATGGCAGGTTTTTGGGCTCAGGATGACTTGGCTCAAGAACAGGGTGACTCACATTCCGCCGGGTGCAGACGCAGATACCCTCTGTCAGTACGCGCGGTGTTACCTGCTTATGTTGATTGGTGTTTTTTTCTTCACGGACAAGTCAGCCAATCTCCTCCCCCTTAGATGGTTGTCCCTACTGGAGGACTTTGATGCTTGCAGGCGGCTATCTTGGGGCTCTGCATTGCTATCTCACACATATCATTCGCTAGCGCTACCCGAGTTAGTGATGTCGTGGATATACCACAGCGAAGTGAATCAGCATTGCCAATACTGGGACTGCTTCGGGTATTGAAGAAGATGACCCAGAACCACCTCCTACTCCATAACATGTTGCGGCATTAGCCTAGCATGTACATCAAACATTATACTGATGTGCTTATTGGCTTCAAGACAAAATGTCCTATTAACGAAACCTACCCCAGTCAAAGCCGATAGGAATCTATATGCGACTCTACCATCTTCTTTTGATCCAATTGCCTCTATATTGCTCAATATGGTAATTTTAAGCACATCTAGAGAATCAATGCGACAAGATCGTAGCATCACAGGTGAATTACACTCAAATATCACTTCCTTTTCACCGTTTCTAATAATCTCATTGGATAAACTAACACACACAAAAAAAAAAAATTGATTACTGGCCTTTTTTTTTTTAAATAATAAGATGAAGGTATGATGGAATTGTGATGATTTTAGTGTGGTGAATAGTTTGAGCCAACAAGATATTTATATAGACCTTTTTTTTAATATACTTATTTAAGGTACAGAGAACCCTATACACTTAAACATGTATCTCGGGTACAGTGCGCTGAATTACTCGATGTCTATATACCAGATATAATGCATTCAGTTTATGCACAACTATATCATTGTGTCATATCCTGGGTGCATCCAATTTTTTTATCTCCTAGATGCAGAGTTTTCGGTTTGTGCATTTATTGTGCTTTTACCTTTGTATTTGGGATGACATTTTATGTATTTTTGTAATTTTATTTCATTAAATATATTTTTTCGTAATTATTATATTTATTTAATTTAAATAAAAAATTCTTATCTCTATGATTTTTTTCCAAAACTTTTTTTGTCATGATTTTTTTTTTCGAAAATCTAATGGTTTCTAAAAATAAATTTGGTATGTAATTTTTTTTTAATTCTAACTGGGCCTAAGCCCAAAAAAAAAGATTAGAGAGTAGTTACATTTTACATAGCAATACTATATGGGGCATGGAGATCCCATTAACATCATTAATAATCAAATCCAACCTGAGTTTGTCTAGTGATTGTTCATTAGTCCGTTTTAAGAATACTGTCTTGTGTATACATCAATTTATTGGCCAATAACAAATCCTTAAGTAAATCTCCAATCTACGGCGAATTAGTTCCTTAAGTAAATCTCCAATCTACGGCGAATTAGTCTTTGATCTGACAGGCTGCGAGATATTATTAAAAACCAAAAAATTTACCAAAAAAAAAAGAAAACCAAAAAAAATATAAAAATAAAAATCATTAATAATCAAAGCAAAAACCTGTATGGTTGCCGTGTCCAAGAAAAAAAAGGAATGTAGTCTTTTAGGAAGATAATAACTCCACCTAATTTTTTATAATACCACTCCACATTTTTTTTTTACATTGAATATTACTATATTTGAATGAATTTGTAGAAAAAAAAGGTGTGACATCAAATTAGAAGTAACAATATCCATTTCTGTTTTATTATTATTATTATTATTATTATTATTATTTCATGTAAAATGCTACTTAAATGTATCAGAGAATATGTACCGAGCTACATTTCAAATTCATGGAATTGAACCAAAAAATTGAGGGGGAAAAAATAATGGATGGAATGAAAGGCAATGCCTAAATGGAATCAGGAAGTGCTATAATTGGACGCCAAATTCACGCATCATATTGATTACTATAACATTATCTAAAAAGAACATAGAATGTGGTTGCAATCCAACAGCTATACAGTACCATATCCATAAATGATTATTTAAGAAAACAAATCATCATCCAAAGTTGAGACATTGGAAGCTAATTGGAAAAATAGCTTCACTTCCAGCTGAAGCCGCCTCTCTTACAAGAATTTCTCTATGCTTGTCATCAATGTTGTCTTCGGCACAGCACCAATTACTGCATCTTTCTTCTCACCATTCTTGAAGATGATGACGGTTGGGATGCTACGGATTCCATACCGGGTAGCCGTGGAAGGGCTCTCATCAGTGTTGAGCTTGTAACACTTAAGCTTCCCGGCATATTCCTTGGCTAGCTCATCGATTATTGGGTGGATCATACGGCAGGGACCGCACCATGGTGCCCAGAATTCGACCAAAACAGGAGTATCGGATTCGAGCACAAGCGATTGCCAATTTGCGTCAGTAATGGGATCCACTGCAATATCCAACAAAACAAAAATATTTTAACTTCAATTACTATTTCTCTCAAACATGCATTGACGAGTGTCTCCAAAAACTTTCAGCAAAAGATTGGTCATGCATCTGCCATTCAGTTCCTCTATTTATGAGGTTGTTTGGTTGGAGGGTAAAATGGGGTGGAAATTTTGATGGAGCAAAACCAGGAGTAAAAGTAAACTAACACACACATATAGTTCATCCACAAACTTGTCAGTTGTCACCCGTTGTTTGCATACCCTAGGAGTTAAAACCTGGAATACTAACATAGCTTCTTTGCACTCTCTCCCCCTTTGAGGGTAGCATCATCCTTGATATAACAGTTCTATTTCATCAATTTTGGCATGAATTCCATACGACCAAGCAAACACTTCACAAACCTTTTATAACACTATAAAGTATGTCAATTTACTAAAGAACTTATCAAATGACTTAACTATACACCTCACTTCTCCAAAGAGACATTTTCACTATCCGTACTGCATACAACGACCTTGAGCTTGATGTTCAACAATCTAATAACCACAAATGAACAAACCCAAACAACCAGTTCCATCCAAGTAAACACTATAACGGGACACACTTAATGATTTTGATGCAAAAGATCCACTTTTAAATACAAGTTCTAGGCAATAAGGATTGCATACAACCACACATTCACCATTTAACACTCATGAAAATACATGCATAACCCTGAATTTTGCTTCCATAATATAAAAAGGAGAGTAACCAAAACCCAAAGAAATTATTTTTTCTTTTGATTAATTGGTGTAAATTTCATCAAAGTCACAGGATATGCTAATACTGTTAAAATTACCAAATTAGGCTTCTTGCTAATAGAGAACTACAAGAAGGTCATAGATAACAAAATATGAAAATTTATTCAAACTAATTCATCTGTACCTTTCTTTCCCTATAGAAACAAATATCTATTCGAGAAATGTGCCTACTCACACACAATTACACATACACAAGAAAGGGGAACAAAATTACAAAACAAATTTTCAACCACATAATGGATTCATTCTTGGACCAAAAAACAAAAACAATTCAAACTGCTTTCTAGGCTTTAGTCATTCTATTACATTTGATATTAAACTCGCGCGGTAACAATTGCAAATTAACTTGTACAACTAATTAGAACAATTTTAGCAACCAAAAAACGAAGAATAATAACTTGTCAGAAATCACAAACAAGACATCCACAAAATTCACATACAGTCATACACGAAAGTTCAAGTGTTTAATTCGATAAGCCAACACGAGATTAAGGTTACTTTTTCCCCCAAATTATTTTCAACAATTCAACAATTTTCCAATTTCCAAAGCAGAAAATAAAAATCTCAAGTATACAACTTCGAAACCGAAACCTAACCTTGGACGGCGGCGGTGTCCTGAGTCTCGCACACGACGCGTCCACCAGCACGTGAGGCGGCGATTCTCGACACGGCGCGACTCGGTGAGCCGGAAAAGCGAGTCGAGGTGGCGAGTCTAAGTCCGGCGTGGCGCGGCAGCTTGATGGATTCCCGGCGACCGGATATGGAGGACACGGTGGTCGGAGCGGAGAGGGCGGAGGAGCGAGAGAGGGTGAGGGACTGGAGTTGTACGGTAGCCATGGATGCAGAGGATCGCAGCTCCCGAGAGAGAGAGAGAGAGAGAGAGGGAAGTGAAGTGAAAAAGACTGTGTTGTGATGAATGAACGAGAAAATTGAGGGGAAAAAATTTTCTTGTCTATTTTTTTTTTAAATTCTTAATTGTTATTGTTGTTTATGTTTTTATTACAACTTTATTTATTTATTTATTAATATAAGTTTTGGATATTATGTTGTGAAATGTGTTTGTGTGGATGAGAAACAAGAAGTGAGAGATGGTGGTGGAAACGAACATCTCGTGCTTTTATCGAGTTGTTTTGATTGGGGGTCCATTGAAATTGAAATCCCTGATAGAGTGATAGTTTTTGGTTCCTTCTGGGACATTGAAATGTTTATCAAATAAATTATTAAAATGTTTTTTTTTTAAATTCAATTTTTTTGTTTTTTTTATTTTATTAATCAAATTAGTGTTTTAGATTTTTTTTTAATCCTTATAATTTGATCAAAATTTAATTACGATTTTATATTTTAAAATTTTATTTTATTTTTATATTCAAAATTAATTAGATAAAAAATAAAAGAATAAGCAAGCGTGGAATTCAAAGTTTGATCTGATTTTTTTAGTAGAATCTTTTCTTCACAATATGGTATTAGATGAAATTTTCTTAGGTGCTCTCGCTCTCAGATTTTCCTTTTTAATAAACTTTTCACAGAAAATTCAACTTTTTTAAAAAAATCTTTTCATTATTTTCTCTCATTTTTTCTACCTCTTTTTTCTAATTCTCTCTACTTTTTTTCGATTCATCTTTAGAATCGCTCTTCAATTCAGCTCCTGAGTTATCATGTCAACCACTCTAAAAGATATGTGTTCTTCGAAACCATCTCCTACTCACATGCATCGTCTACAACTTTCACCGATTCTTAATGTTTATTCGTTCTAGTCCGATGACCACCCAAGGCTAGTGCGAGTTTCACAACCACTTCAAGAAGATAATCACGCTTTTTGGTATCGTTCCATGCGTCTTGCGCTAAGTGAAAAGCGTGAATTAGGGTTCATTGATGGTTCTCTGTCCAAACCAAATCCATCTTTGAATCTCACACTTCCTTAATCTTGACAATGCGCAAATGATATTGTGTCCATCTCAAAGGGCATCGCTGTGAGCGTCATCTATACTGGCTCAATTGCTCTCCTCTAGCAAGATTTGGAAACTCACTTCTCTCAAAGCAACGCGCCGCGGATTTTCGAGCCGAAAAAATCGCTCATGACACTACAATAAGGTTCTTTAACAATTTCTCAATACTTCACCAAATTAAAGTTTCTTTGGGAAGAATTGAACACTTTTAGACCTCTGGTCACTTGCTCTTGTAGCGTGTCAAGCCAATTCAAGCATATCTCGATCAAGAGTATGTGATGCTATTTCTAATAGGTCTTAACTAGAGGTGGCAAGTGGGGAAGCCCGCCCCACCCCGACAGAAGCCTACCCCGTCCCGCCTAGTGAGGCGGTCCTAGAATCACACCCCACCCCGCCTAACTGCGGGCTGGCGGATCTCCTCTTTTTTTTTTTACTATTAACTATTAAATAATATATATAATTTCACAACCACATTAATAAATTTATAATGTCTAAAGGCATAAAAAATTATATTTTTTATATTCACAAACATTAAAGTCTTTGTAATTATAAATATCTAATAAATATAATTATAAACCAAATTTTCATCCAAAACATAATTATAAATATTCTCTCTAAAGCAAAATAAACATAATCCAAAATATAATTATAAATATTGTCTCCAAAATAACATAAACATAATCCAAAACACTCAATTTTCATCTTCATACTCTTGTAAGTAGGGTTGGGGAAGTGAACCTGAAATCACTCAACAAACATATCAAGGCATCGAATGGAATTAAAGTGAGTTAAATTTAGCTATTTTAAGACCTAAAAAGCATGTTTTCACACTTAAGCACAAATTTAGGGAGAATTACAAAACCATGCTATTTCATTGAATAAATGTGGGAAAAGGTGATAAAATCCCCCAAATTAAGCACAAGATAAACCACAAAATTGGGGTTTATCAAGAAGTTGGATTTTGGCAAAAAAATTACAAAAATACCCCCTTACAAAAAAACTAAACCCGGCGGGGAAGCCTACCCCGCCCCACCAAAGCCCACGGTTTAAGCGATGTGGGTTAGGCGGGCTTTTGTTCTTTAGCGGTCCCAATTTTCCATCCCAACCTACTTTTTTGGCGGGTTACGTGAGCCGACCCGACGGGTTTAGGCCTGTTTGCCATCCCTAGTCTTAACGATAACTTGGTAAATGTGAGAAGTCAAATTTTGCTCTCAGATCCTCCTCCTCCAATTGGCAAGGTGTTCTCCCTAGTTCTGCAAGAAGAAAAACAACCCACACTCACCAGTGCTCAACCAAATCAACACATGGCCTTTGCAGGAAAATAGTCACCAAAGTCCATGCCCACTCCTAATCTCAAGCAAAAGGAAAAAAAATATCGCCCTTTATAGGCTCATTGCGGTTTCTGAGGTCACACTGAAGATAAGTGTTATAAGCTACATGGTTACTCCTCCTGGCTATCTTCAGAACAAGAGCAGTGGCACTAAGAACCATGTGAATCATGTTGCTCAGCTCTCAATTCTTGTAAAGAAACTCAACAAAATGCTGCTTTTTCTCTCACTGCTACACAGTACAACCAGCTTATAGCATTAGTTCAAATACAGCAAGCACTGCAAGCAATTGAGCCAAAAATATGTGCAGGTGAAATCTTTTTCTCATCATATTTGAAACAAAAAGCAGATTCTACCTCTTGGATCATAGATTCAGGAGCTACTATACACATAACCAATTCTTATTTCCTACTTTTGAATCCCAAGCCCCTGCAAAACCATTATGTAGCCTTACCAAATCAAACAAGAATCCGTACTTTATCCATAGGAAACATAGTCATCAACCATTATCTGACCATTCATAATGTCATTTTTAACCCTTCTGAAGGTTGTAGAAGGCTTAAAGAAGGGGGGGTGAATCTATGTCCTTCTTTTACTTTAACGATGTAAGGTTTAACTTATAAACTTTCAATCTGAATCTATTTGAACTCAGCAGCGGAAAATTTATGAGACAATTTAGTTTTATCTCATGAATATCAGAAAACAGAACAGAGCAGAGAAGAGAGAAGCTGACACCATCATGTATCTTGGTTCAGTTGCCTTGTGCAATGTAACCTACATCCAGTCTCTACTACAACAGTGGTAGAATTTTCACTATAGTTAAAGTATTACATACACCAATTCCACAGGATTGATACAATCCTTTTCTTATCAAGTTCTAACCTAACTTGACTTGGCTATGCTAATACCTAACTCTTCACTCTTAGTGCTCACCCAACTAACAAAAGGGTACCTCACTAGTACAAGATACAAGACACAGAATCAACCTAAAGAAATCTAAAATCACTCTAGCCTTTTCACTCAAGTGTTTCTCTCTGCCTCTTTCCACTCTTAGGCTCTTTCAAGAACCCTCTTATTCAGCCTTTTACCTCAAGAAATTACAGAAAGATAAACATTGAAAAGAAAATTACAATATGTAAAACATGAAGGAGATTAATTCTTCAACAGCTTCTTTACTATGTGATGAACCAGATTTGCTTGCCTCTTATTTAGTTCCTCATTCTGGCGGAATGCTCCTTTAACTAGGAAGCACTGTCCAAGCTGGTGAACTTCTTCAGAGAACTCTTCTCAGAACATAAACCTCAAAAAACTTGTTCTCTCTCCTTGTCTTCAGAATGATGAACAAAATTTTCTTTTGTATCTCCTTGCATATTGTTGAGTTGCTCTCTCCTAGGTCAACTCCTTGAGTTGTGTGCTACCAACTTACCACATCATTTTTTTAGTTAATCCCTAAATTAGAAATTTAAGTCTGACTTTCTCTTACTTGACCGAAAGCCTCAGGGAAGCATTCAAGAATAGTATTTCAATGGCAATCCAATGTCTAAACCCTTGAGATACTATTTTGTCTCCAAGAAATAAATTTGACCATTGATTTACAGCAGTGGTGAACAGAGATCACTTTCTTCATTTATCTCAATTTGGAGTAGCAGAGAGTTTGAGAAGAAGAGAAGAAAATTGGATGCATGCAAAGGGAAATAAATCACCTTTAGCTTCAGACTTAGCTTGATATGGTTTGATTTTTGGTGATTAGACTTTTGCTTTTTGGATTGAGCTTTCTCTTTCTTTCTTCTTCGATGAATGGCTTAGGGATGAAGCTCTCTCTCTCTTCTCTGAGTTCTGACCGAATGAAAAAGGTGAACGTTGCTTTAGTGGAAGCAATTTGGAGGGATTGGCTTGAGAGATGAATTCGGGCTTGGGTTGGTTCTTTTCTGGTTCAGCCCATTTGAATTCCTTGTTTTGTTTTCTTTGGGCTTCCATTGTTTTGACAGTCCACCAGCAGATTCATTTTGTTTCATATTAGGTTGCTGCTATGTTTGCTTATTATGGCCTGCATCACTGAATCAGAAATAATCAACACTAATTGGGTAATTTTTTCAATAAAATAATGTTTGTCATCATCAATTAATTTAGTTAATTACTTAACTCAACACCTTCCTTTAGAATAAATTTAATTTCTATCAGTTCTTTACTAAAATTATCTAATTGCACTGTATTTTTCGTTGATATATTATTTGTCATACAGGACATGACCTTCAAGAGAGTGATTAGCAGAGGTGATGAAATTGATGACCTCTTTGTGTTAGAGTCACAACCCACTATTACCAATAATTCTTGTCACATGATTTTCTCTCCTAATGGAGATATATAGCATGCTAGATTAGGACATACTTTTGAGAAAGTCTTGAATAAACTCAGACACACTTAATCTTCTAAACCCATGAAGAATAATTACTCTAAATGTCTAGTTTGTCTTTTAGCTAAATTTAGGTGTTTATCCTTTCAATCAAATAATCATTTTTATAATTCTGTTTTTGATCTTATTCATTGTGATATTTGGGGACCCTATTGAGTTTTTACTTATAATAACATGAGATATTTTCTCATTATTGTTGATAATCATTCAAGATTCACTTGGACTTATTTTTAAAGCAAAAATCAGATGCTACTAATACTCTTATCAATTTTATTAACATAATTGAAAGTGTAACACCCCAATTATCCTAAACCTTACCTCTAGCCGTAAATCAAAGGTTAATCAAAGGTTACGACAGTCCTAAAGCTTATACATATTTATATATAGAAGGAAATAATATATTCTAGAAGCCTGATGAAGGATTGAGCTCAAAGACAGAATTACAAAAGCGTGAAACGTTCACACGAAGCTAACGCATAAGATACAAGGTATAGGTATAAGAGAATAAAATATATATAAATATAAGAATATAATAATCATAGAGAACTAGCCGCAGCTTGCGGAGTTTAAGCCGACTAGTTACAAATAGAAAGATACAGAGTTTTAGAATTAAAATAGCTTATACAACCTATCTCTCAAATAAGCCTCTAAGGCCATTAAGATAAATATACAAAAGGTGAGAGAATACTATGACAAAAGTAAAACAGAAATAAATAAGGAACGAACCATACTCCGCTCTGTCACTATATCCGCAATCTCATCGAAGTAGATTACGACCTGCATCTGAAAAACAACAACAAAGTATGAAATGAGAACCGGAGGTTCTCAGTATGGTAACAGTGCCCAATGCGGTAAGATGTAAGGCTCCGGGACGCCGAAGGCAATCCTAGAACTTCACATCAAACCGATATTCAAGCTTAGAACAAAATAAGTAAATATATAAAGAACTCAAACCATAAACCGGGTTATCTAAAATTAGAGAAATTCTAACTAATACTAATCACACCGCTGTATCCTACAGCCTTCGCCAACCTAACATCCGTGCGATCCCATTGCCACCGCCTACCTAACATCATCAGCACCAGACAATCACAATTAATGCAAACAAGTAAAACACAGATAATATTCATATACAACAAGTAGTTCAAGAAGCAGGTAGGCATGTTATACAATTAGGCAAACTCAAGTAAACAAAGCAAGCAAACATATAGAAGATGCACATGAGGAATGTCTGCGCTATTGGCTATGATATCACATATCGGTTAATGCCAAGCCCGACAAAAAATTTGGCCGACAACTCCCGGATTAGTCTCTCTATTGCGCATAAGGAGGAAAATTCTGAGGGATGAGTGCTCTACCACCTTCTCCTTTCAGAGGAAAATATTCCGAGGGAGCGTGCCCTACCACCTTCCTCTGGTTGCGAGAAATATGAATGAGAAGCCCAGCTTCGACTCTCACATCCGAACGTAGGCGGGAGACTGCCACAGCCCCTACGACGGAGAACAATGCATATCATAATCACATATTCAATCTCAAAGGCCGCTGCTCATAACACCCTTCCACTCATACTCGTCAAAACCATCATTACTTCATAAGTTCCATTCCGAACTCCTTAGTTCATCAGTTTCTTAAATTCGTTGTCAACAATCACCATATTCACCACTTTTCCTTCTCTCTCAACTAACTCGTCCTCACCACACCAAAAACCTAAACTTTCGTTTGCTAACTTATCAAAGTAAAACCCAAACTAAACCTCCTAGGACTATTCCCATGTTCCAATATCCAAAATTGAGCCCAAGAGTCTTAAAATGGTGTTACAGAAGCTTACAAGCTTGTTGGAAAAGTGAAACAGATGAAAACAAAGTTTAAGTTTGAGAAACAGGGTGTGTGCTTATGTACAGGGGTGTGCGTGCGCACGCCCAGGAAGATTTTTAAAGTGTGCGTACGCACAGGTACGAAAATTTACAAGTCTGTTCACTCGCACAAGCTATGCTAGCGCCCCTAACAGACTGACCTTCCCAACGTGTGCGTGCGCACAGAGCTGTGCGTACGCACAAGTTGTAAAAACTTCCTTGGTGTGTGTGTGCGCACAAGGCTGTGCGTACGCACATACCAGAAATCACAAAATTCTACAACTCTATAAAATTTCAGATTTTGACACCAAACTTTGAAGGATCATAACTTCCTCTACAAAAATCTAAATTTTACAAACCTTATATCAATTTAAAGAGTTTTCATTAAACTTTAATTTAAAGCACATTTTAACAAATTTTGAAAATCGAGGCTCAAGTTATGATCCGTCAAAGTTCACTAAAAAATCTATTTTTTACCAAAAACCTTAAAAACTTACTTTTACCAAAACTCTCATTTCGAAACCAAACTACTCACAATCCAAATACTACCAAATCAACACAAAATCTCATACCACTTATTCCTCAACCTCAACCATCAATAATCATTATTCTCCAACAATCAAAAATCATCACAAACAATCCTAATTCTCTCTATTCATCAATATCATTTCCACAACCCATCATCAATTATCAACCATACCCACAACTCTCAACAACATTACACATCAACAATAATCCACCAACCTTAACATAACATCAACCACAAGATTCAATATCCAAAAATCATCATCAACATACATCATCACACATCATAATCATCAATATCCTTTATTCCAAACCACCACAACATTTTACATTAATTTATTACCTTAAATTTTCATAATCCTCATTATTCACCAATATAACTAATCACCATAAATACTCATCAATACCCATAATTCCCAACAATCACCATCAACCACACTAATCCAATATAATCAACAACTACATCAATTCACATATAATTATTCATACACCAATATCATTCAATCCTATCTTAGGGTCAACTAGCCTAAGTGTCTAGAAACATTACATATTACATAAAAGAAACCGAAATCATATGTTGGCCGATTTCCAAACATACCAAACACCAAAATGAAGCCACCAAACTTGATCCAAAACCTCAACCGTACCTACTCCAACAAACATCCAAAACTCAATCTAACATCATATATATCACCAAAATGAAAACCTAAGATACACAAAACAAATAAGCACAAGGATTTAGTGAAATTTTATCTTACCCAACGAGATTAGGGGTAAAATCCAACAATTACTCGCTACTAGAGATCACCTAAATAAGCAAAATCACAAAATCTACTCAAAACCCATAACCAAAATCGCGCAGAAACTTAGGGTAGAAAACTGGGGAGTGAGCTTCGAGTTCTTACCAGAAAAACTTAAATAGAAAGGAAGAGCTCATCGAGAGCTTCGCGTGACCGCAAACGACTTGTCAATCGGAGCTCCGGATCAAAAGTTATGGCTTCCGGAAGGTGATGATGAATAGTACCACCACCTCCCCTCTCTCAATCCACGTGGCTCTCTTTGCGGAGGGTGAGAAATGAGTTCAAAGCTCATTTAATTAGCTTATATGTGTTGGACCTTGGACCCGGTTTGGGTCCGATCCAATTCGTTAGCGTTTTTGGTTCGTTTGGCCCACTTTGGGCCAAAACCTTTAAGATTAGTGCCCGGTTTTAAATTCTAAAATTATTTTTGTCCTTTCAAAACAATAAACCAATTTTCTAAATCTTATTTTTCTCAAAACACAGTACCGGACAGGCTTAAACCGGTTTGACCGGTTTGACTGCCGGTTCTTGGTCTTTCGTAGAAAATACATTTTTCTGACTCAGAAAAATTCATTGAAAACCAATTTTCACATTTATATTTTCAAATTAAAACTTCTAAATTTTGAATCCATCTCGGGCACTTAAAATTATTATTTTTATAAAAATAGTTTTACATAAAAAATTCCGGTTCTTACAAAAAGATAGTTTAGTGTCAAAGTGAAACAGGTTAGATCTGACAATGCGAAAGAGCTAGCTCTCACTGATTTTCTGCTTTCAAAAGGAATCTTACATCAGTTCTCATGTGTGGAGAGACCTGAGCAAAATTCAGTTATGGAATGCAAGCGTCAGCATTTTCTCAATGTCGCAACAACCCTCTTCTTTCAATCCAATGTGCCAACTGAGTTCTAGGGTGAAAGCATCTTGACAGCTATCTTCTTGGTAAACAGATTGTCCAGTCCACCACTACAATATTGCACTCCCTATAAACATCTCTTTCTTAAACAGCCTGACTATGAGACTTTAAGAATTTTTGGGTGTTGCTCATGCATCTACTTTAATGTCTCAGAAAATAAATTTACTCCAAGGACAGTGACAACTTTTGTTGGTTATCTTTCTGGATACAAGGACTAAAAATTGTATGACTTAAACAATAATTTTTTTTTCGAGATGTTACTTTCATGGAAGATGAGTTTTCTTTTTGTAAACTATCCCGTAGTCACTCCTCCCTCGTAGATAATTTTTTAAATGGAACAACCTAAATTTCATCCCCAATTATAGTCACCACCCCATCAGTCTTTATCACATATGAAGCTGCCCCTGATAATTTTTTGGAAGAATCCTCACCTCATATCTTTTTCCCTAATCCTGCACTTCCATTTAGACAATCCACCAGACTTACAAAACCACCATAGTATCTTAAAGATTGTCAGTGTCACCATTTTTTTTTGTCCAAGTCATATAATAGTTTTGTGGCAAACATTGCTACTATACCTGAATCATCTTTCTTTCACCAAGCTATCAAGTATCCGAAATGGAGGAAGGCCATGGATGAGGAATTGAAGGCCATGGAGTCCACCAACACTTGGACATTAGTGTCGCTACCGACAAGGAAGCATACTATTGGTTGTAGATGGGTGAATAAGGTGAAGTGTAAGACTGATGGATCAATAGAGAGATACAAGACTCGCTTTGTTGCGAAGGATTACATTCAACAAGCGGGAATCGACTATAAAAATACTTTTTTTTTCAATAGAAAAACTCACTACTGTTCAAGTGCTCTTGTCCTTGGCTTCCATTACTAATTAGTGTTTGTTTCAAATGAATCTAAATAGCAAAACTTATTACTGTTCAAGTGCACTTTTTTACAGTTTGAAGAAGTGTACATAGACTTGCCACTAAGGGTGGCAAATGGGCTAGTCTGCCCACGCTTTGTCCCGCCAAAAGCATGCCATTTGGTGCACTGGCCCGCCCTACCCTGTCTAGTGAGATGGTCTCGAATTCCTCCCCCACCCTATCTAACGGCGGGTTAGCGAGCTAATCCCTCCCATTTTTATTTTTTATTAATTTTTTTATTTTTTATTAATAAATTATTAAATATTAAAAAATATATAATTTCACAACCATTTCAATAAATTTATAATTTTTAAAGACATAAAAAAATTATAATTTCTAATTCACAAACATTAAAATCTTTATAATTCTAACTATGTAATAAACATAATCATCAACCAAGTTTTCTGAAACAAAATAATAAAAGTAGCATTGTAAAAAATAATACAAACATTGTCGAAAACATATAATTAAACATCTTCAAGTCTCTAATCAATCAAACATAAAACATAATCCAAATTATAACTTAGAACATCTTCAATTATAAAAAAAAAAAAAGCAATGGGCCCACCGGAGAACCCCGACCCGCCGCACCGAAACCCAGCAAAGCTCGCAGATTAGGCAGTTCAGGTTAAGTGGGCTTTTTAATTATGACGGTTTTAAATTTTCAGCCCGATTCTTCTTTTTTAGTGAGTTATGCAGATCGGTCAAGCGGATTTCGACCCGTTTGCCACCCCTATTTTCCACTTGGTTATAAATGCAAGGATTTGAACATGGTATGCAGGCTGAACAGGTTGATATATGGTCTCAAACAGGCTTTACCACAAATCCACAATGATTCTACAAGTTTTCTACTACCCTGCTCAGCAACAACTTCAAATAATCAAGGAGGGATTATTCTTTGTTTACATATGGCACTGACAATTTACAAGGTCTATCTACTTGTGTATGTAGATGACATAATATTAGTAAGTCCTTCATCTGAGATGGTTCACAAGGTGCAAAAATTGCTCGAGTCACTCTTCAAATTCTTTCTTGGATTGGAGCTGGCCAAATCCTCAGAAGGCATCGTGTTAAGTAAGAAAAAAATGTGTTAAGTAAGAAAAAAATATACTCTGAAAATATTATTTGTTCACAAGATGCGAACTTCATTGATGCTAAGTCTACTTTCCTACCCATGGAAACTAGTTTGAGGATGTGTGCCTCAGATGGTGAGCTACTTCTCCTGACCCAACTGACTATAGACATATGATTGGGAGATTGATGTATCTCACAATCTCACGGCCTCCCATCACCTATACTATCTCTACCCTTCAACTAGTTTCTTTCTCGTCCTACCACCACACACCAAAATGTATTGCACCACCTTCTAAGATACTTAAAAGGCATAGCTAGTCAGAATTGCTTTTCTCAACCAAATCTAATTTGAGGCTCATGGCATATGCTGATGCAGAATGGACAGGGTGCCCTAACACAAGTAATGTGATTGGCTATTGCGTGTTTATAAGAGAATTTTTTGGTGTCTTAAAGATCTAAGAAGCAGTACACAGTTTCTAGATCCTCAATAGAATTTGAGTACAAGGTCATGGTAGCTGTGATTCACAATTTGCTATCCACATTGTTTCTAACCCCACCTTTTACGAATGGAATAAGCATATCGAGATCGATTGCTATTTTGTTCGAAAAAAAATAATAAAAAAATTTATCAAGCTCATACACGTTAGGACCTAACATTAGCTAATACACGTCTTTACTAAGTCAGTATCTATAAGGTAATTCAAGAATCTCATTTCTAAATTTGGCATGATCAATTTATACATGCCAATTGAGGGGCATATTATGCTTCATGAGTAAATTAATTAATTAGAAAAACTAATTAGAAGCTAGTTAGATAATATAGGCGGTTCATTAGAAGTATGGTTTTATTTTTTACTACTCTCTTTGCACTCAAAGCGGTTAACATATATGTACCATTAGTGAGTTGAAATTAATGAATGAAGATTGATTTCTATTTCTCTCATAGAACCTCTCCTTCACGATAATATAGGACAAATTGTCAAATATTTCAAAGTGAATATTCAAGAATTAATATTTCGGATAAAGTATATATTTTTTTAAATATATCTTGGCAGTTAAATTTTTAAAATATTTAAGATTAATTCAGCAATAATTTTACAAAAACAACTTTTAATATAAATAAATCAAATAAAATTATCATGCATTATTGCTGAATTATTTCTAATTTTTTTAAAAATTTTGCTATCAGAAATATATTTGATATAAATAAAAAATTTTAAAAATTAAATTAAAACAAATAAAACTTAAAAATATTTTAAAAATTTTAAAAAAATTCTAACAACAAAAAATATATTTTAGTCTAATATTTTTCATCTAGTTTAGTAATCTAAGCTTAATAGGAACAAGAGATTTAGTGGCAACACCTTGAATGAAATACTATTTAATCGTAAAAATTAAATTTTATTTCATAATTTTGGTTTCTATTTAATTTTTCATTCACATTTTATTATGTTTATATTTGAGAATTTTAAATCCTCCTAATCTTTTAAATGTATAAAATATAATTTTTGTCCGTAAAATTTATTAAAATTTTAGAAATATTTTTAAATTTTATTTTATTTTAATTTATCTTTAAAATTTTTAATTTGTATTAAATATATTCTAAGTAACTAAATTTTTAAGAAGCTTAGAATTAATCCTGTAACAATATTTGATAATTAGAATGAGTGACAGATCTTTGTGTTTAGCTAGTTTATATTAAAGGTTATTTTTGTGAAAGTTGTTGTTGAATTAGTTTTTGTGAGTATCAGTTCTTTTAAAGTACATCAAAGTATTTTTTTAATTGAACAAAAATAAAAAGAAAATATGAAAATAGGGACAAAGTAGTTCAAAAATAAATTGACTAGAATAAGAATAAATCGCATTGAATTTAAATAAAGCAATAAATTGCCTTCGACATGATCAAAGGACTTTGAAATTAAAAAAATAAAGTGCTGAATCTTAAAGAGAACAGAGAAAGTAAATGATGGTTGAAAAGTAAATTTGCAAAGAAAATAAAGTTTACGAAAAATATAAATGAAAATGTAAAAACAAATGGAAGGAACCCTACATAAAATTAACTCGAAGCAAACTCAGTAAGTCGCTAGAATGTGAGTTTACGTAAGTAATTTCTGAAATAAAATTCTAATTTTTGTCCCTTCAAATCTTCTCCTATTTATAAGAATTTTCAACCAATCAGATTAAAATACAATCTCCACGTACATTAATTCCTAAGTAACTATTTCCACTCCTTTTACTTGACATGAGCAACGGCCAAAAGTAACCTTCAAAACTTGAATTTTTTTATTAATCACATCGAACAGTTTGTTGATAATCTTCACGTAGGGGTGTTATCGGTTCGGTTTGGTTCGGTTTTGGACCAAAAACCAACCGAACCGATCTGTTCGGTTTTTACATAATACCAACCAATCGGTTTGCTATCTGCGCAACAACCGAACCGAACCAAACCGAACCAAAAGCGGTTTGGTTCGGTCGGTTTTTTCGGTTTTTAAATTCTAACTAATAAAAAATTAATTTTAGTAAAATGATGTTCAAAACAATCAATAAACTGAAATAATATTATATTACATTCAAATTCAACACAATTTCAACTCATTCCAACAACTAAACATAAAACAAACACATTTATTAAGTCTAAAATTTCCATTCAATGTATTACTAAACCACTTATGCGGTTCGGTTCGGTTCGGTTCGGTTTTTGCCGAGCCAACCGAAAACCGAACCGAACCGATCGGTTTACATCGGAAAAAAACCAAAAAAACCGATTTTTTTCGGTTTTTATTCGGTTATTGTAAATTTCGGTTCGGTTTTGTGATAAATTTCGGTTTGGTTCGGTAACTTACACCCCTATCTTCACGTACATTAATTCATAACTAACTGTTTCCACTCCTTTTACTTGACATGAGCAACGGGCCAGAAGTAACCTTCAAAACTTAAATTTTTTTATTAATCACATCGAACAGTTTGTTGATTAATCATGACAATATACATTCCCTGTCATAAATTTTCTCGATGTAGATCTTTCTTTTGAGAAACACGCTTCCTAAATCTCAAATCCAATCTCTTTTTAAAATTAATTATTTTCGACTAACAATAACATAACTTAGAACCTTTTTAAAAAATATATATATATATATATAAAAGCAGATAAAGCACATGATTATATTCCTGACATTTCATTAGCATGGAAATGGTGCAATGCAGAGAGAAACTCACCTAACACACTGCATTTTGGGTCAGTCTCTCACATGATCACATTCACTTCCCTTTTCATTGTTGTAAAGTGTGAAATCTTCTGTTTCATTCTGTCAAAACCATTCCCATGCTTGCTTCCTTCTCATACTTTCTCGCTTTAAGCCAAAACTACATTCCACAACATGCCAAAACCAAAATCTCTTATAGCTTTAATTTGTTTGGACGAAAGAACCTGCTAACCTTTTTTTTTTTCCTCAAATCAAATGAATCCTCTCCTTTTTTAGAATTTTCTTTTTGGCTAAATCACAGTTTTTCAATTTTATCATTTATTTTTTTCTAGTATAAATATTAATGCATTCCAAAAAAATAAAGAGTACATAATGTTCTTTATAAATTAATTTGTTACTAAAAGTAAAAAATAAAAAAAATAAATTATATTAATTAAATCATAAAGAGTAAAGTATCGTTTTTGTGTCCGACGTTTGGGTAAATCCTATTTGTGTCCCTAACGTTTAAATCGTCATATTTGTATCCCTAACGTTTGTAAAAGTGATTCAATGTTATCCTACCGCCAATTACACATCATGAACGCTTTAGCTTGAGTTTTAAAAACCTCTTCTTGAAGTTAGAATATAAATGTTTGGATAGAATCGATGATCTACTTCGAAAAATAGCTCATCAAATGTTAAAATTAATTCCTATAACATTTACATAATTCACTTTTGAATCTAAACACAAATAGTGCGTATAATATTAAAATCGACCACATCCAAGTGAGACCTAATTGAAAATGAATACATCCAAGTGAGAATAATTAGAAAATATAATATGATTTGTTAGTATAATTGATAGTAGGATAACATTGAATCACTTTTATAAACGTTAAGGATACAAATAGGACGATTTAAACGTTAGGGACACAAACAGAACTTACCCAAACGTTGGGGATAAAAACGATACTTTACTCAATCATAAATTATAAATGATCAAAAAATAGGGTCAAAGCGTCGAAAAATGATAAAAAAATGAGGTCAAAAAATACTGCCGGAAGAGAAAAAACAAGGGGCTATGAACGAAAAAAAAGCCTATACTCTTGATATCATGTTAGGAACAAGAGAGTAAAAATACAATGTAAAAAGAGTATATATAACTGCTAATAGAATTAAAGTAATAAAAACATAAAATCTTACAATTAATATACAAATATAATACTAATTGATCTAATTCGATTCTAATTATTCTCTTAACACTAAGAATGATTGATTAAAAAGCAGGAACCAACTGTATTTTGCAAGTCAGAAAGATGATTAAAAAGAAAAAGTAGATATCCTGGAACCAAATCCTTTTATTGTGTGTTGGCATCCACGTTCGCTGTGCCGACACATATTAAGTCAGTACATAATAGTTAATACTAAAGCAATAATAATCGTCGATTTCGTGTAGTTGAATGGAATGAAAATCGTGTTCCGCAGTACTCTCATGGATTCCTCATGGCTAAGGCTCAGGGTAAAAGCAGTTCATTACACTCTTATTTTCCACGTTGCGCTATATGAATGGGATTGCTCAAGCTAAGAAACCAATAATTTAATTAGTTTATTTTGACATTACAATCAAATAGCCTATACAAAGTTTACAAGCCCATCAACATGCAAACATTCTATAACGGATCTACAGATAAATGAAATAAGAACTATGACCGATACCACAGGAGGAGAATAAGAGCAGAACAAGAATAACTAACTTAAATAAGTTTAATTTTGAAGAAAGATAAATTGAGAATTGTCTCAGGTTTTGCCTTCAACCCTTGCATGAGTGAGTCCAACGCATGCATCAACAAAGTCGTCATCAATGAAATCCGTGGAAAAGACTTGAAGTCTGTCAGCATAGCCCTTGGTGAAGCACTGAGCGATGAAGAGCCTAGCATAGCCATGAATGCGGCCCGTGACGGGCTTCACACACAAAACGGGGTTATCTGCGACGGGGGTTGCAGTGTTCTCCACCCTGTAGAAAAATTTCCTGGACGAAACGGGCGGCTGCGAGCTGAGATGCTTCAAGTTGCCATCGAACTTGGTGGACGGCAAATCCGTGTTGATCCAATCATCCTTGAGAAAGCCCGCACTCCAGAAGGGGCTTCCCGGCTTGGGCTGAGGCGATTTTCTGGGCTTCCAAACACATATGATCCTCTTTGGCAACAACTCCGCGATGGTCTTCCCGAATACTGAGTCATCCTGGTGGATCAAGAACTCCCCCAGCTGCTCCTCCAGATACTTGTCGAATTCCGGGGGGTCTTCGTGGCCGAACTCCGTTCGAATCTCGAGGATGACGATTTCCGACTGAGTCTCGGACAAGAACTTCTTGACGTTGGCGATGACGACGTCGACGCTGTAAGTGAGGAGGATGCCGTGGCATATGCGGCGGTCCTCCTGGACACGGATGTCGAGGACTCTGGTGCCGCAGAGGAGTTGCTGGTAGATGGAGAGAGACTGGCACTGAGCGAAGGGGCGAGTGACGAGTGGGATGCCAATCTTGTTGGTGGCAGAGTCGTGTGTTCCTGGCCACACGATCTGGTTGATTCGAACTTTCTCTGGGTTCAGCTCTAACATCCAGTTCTTCCTGTCTTTAGGGCGATACTCACTCCCTGGGTACTCTTCCTCGCTGCTGCTCTTTAGATCTGACAATATTTTCTTCTCAGCCTTTATCGCCTTTCTTCGCTCCACCTGTTTGGACACTTGAGAACCCATCTTCAATCAAGGTCAAAACCCAGCTTAGCTTGTTATTAGTTGTTGTTCCTCATCCTCCCCTTTTATTTATTAATTGAAATTGTAATTAACGATGGAGTTGTGTTTGGTTTGGATAGGCCAGCTGATTTTATTTTTATTTAATCTTAGTTGAAGGATTTTGGTAGCGCAGTCCACCTCTCATTGGATGTTGTGTGGGGAACCTTCGCTCTCATAATTGGTATTGGTGGGGAGTCATTATACATGTAGGCTTTTAGTTGGTCCACCTATGTGGCTCTCCAAAGCTTTCTCTCATCATCTCTAATTTGTTTTGTTCTATTTTGTCTTTCATCAATTTCTTGTAGCTACTCATGACTTCAATTTGCTACCATTTACCTCTGTCGTTTACAACCTTCTCCCACATGCATATGGCATATATACAACTCCGATATCAATCTATCAAAGTCGTCGTGTGGCTAGAACTCTCTCTTCTCGTTTTGTGCTATCAAAGTCTATGTGCAATTAATTAATATTTAAATAAAACTTCCGAATATCTCCTCTATCCTCGGCGTGATTTAATAGGGAACACTTAAAGAGAGCGCATATATATATATATTATTAGAAGTGAGGGGTAGTATCCATGTAAAAATTACATGCATGTATCCATGTAACTTTCACTTCCCACTCTACATCTTCGTTTGTTTTACACGCGCCTCTTATAACTTATATAAGAAATCTTTATTTTGCTTTATCAACGTTTCTCAAGGTAAACCTTCTCATACAACGTAAATCTCTTTCGGATTCTTCTTTATCATCATCTTCTTCTTCTTTTTCTTCTTCTTTAACCTAATTAAATTAGTTGTTCTCCTCTTTCGCGTTTTTCTTCTCTACATTATGGATCTGGATTGATTCAACGCAATTAGTTTCGTCGTTCATCTTCTTTTTCGTTTTCTTCTTTGATCTGTACTTTTGAATTGAAACAATGAATGAATCAACTTCAAATCAGTTGAATAAAAGTGATTTTATAGAATTGATTTTGGGTAGAAATAAGTTTGTATCAACATAATTTATGTTTGGCAACTCTTTACCAAAATTGATTTTGATAAAATAAATATTATTTGGATAATATTAATTAAAATCACTTTAGATAAATAATTACTTAAAAGAACATTACATTAAATTATAATGTTATTTTTTTATATATGTTTAATTTTTTTATATTTTTTATATGTTTTTATATAGTATATTTTTAATACTCTTAGTACTCTTTTTTAGTACTATATAATTTTTAACTATTATTATTATTTATGGTTACTTTTTTTGTTTAATTTATTTTACTTAATGGGATCAATAAATTCTATTATAAAAAGATAATAATAAATATAATACACAAAAATTATAACTATAAAAATATATAATATCAAATAAAAAATTAATAAAAATATAAATAATAAATAATAAAAAAAGAGTTTATAAAGAGAGAAATAATAAGAATTTTATTAATAATATAATAACATGTATAAAAGATAAAATTAGTAAAAGAAAAATAAATATTGAAGGTAGTGGCTAAACAAAATCACTTCTGTGTTTGTAAAGAAGAAAATTAACCAAACAAAAAATAGAAGCTTTTAAAAATCTCTAACGTGCTTTTTTCCTTTCAAACTTGTGGTTATCAAACACAGCAACCACTTCTTACTCAACAGCTGAGTGTGTGTTTGGATTAGAGTTGGTCAAACTGGAGTTTAAATGAAAGTGATTTTGTAAAATTGATTTTGGATAGAAGTGAGTTTGTGTCAACATGATTTATGTTTGGCAATTTTATACTAAAATTGATTTTGATAAAATGAAATTATTTGGATAATATTAGTTAAAATCACTTTTAGATAAATAATTAGTTAATTATTAAAAAAATATAATATTAAATTATAATATTATTTTTTAGTATATTTAATCCTTTTTTATATTTCTTTTAGTATATTTTTTATATAATATTTTTTATAAAATTCTAATTTAGTTTGTTATAATTTTTTTAATAAAAATTAATATTTATTTATTAAATTAAAAATAACATATAAAATAATATATTTTAATATTTTTTATGAGTACTCTCAATAATCTTATTTTATTTACTGTTTTGAATTCTAACTTTTTACTAATTATGTTTTTATTATTATGTATGATTACTATTTTATTTAATTTATCATTTTCAATAGGAACAATAATATATATTATAACAAATTAGAATAATAAACAATGAACAAGAATTATAATAATAAATTTTACAATGTCAAATAAAAAAAATATTCAATAATTTTGTTTGTACTCTCAGTATTCTTTTATTTAGTATTATTTTGGACCGTAAAATTTTATTACTTATGATTCTATTTTTATGTATGTGTTCATACTCTGACCCAACGCTAAGACACAGGTTTAAAAAAAGAAAGGCCCAATCCAAGGAATTGGTCCTTATTTCACACCAACTTTCCCCTTGAAGTCGGTTCCCACCACCAGGGACGGACATAAGGGGGCGAGTGGTGGCCTCGGCCCCCCAACTTTTTTTAATAGTAATAAGTTATTATGTATAATTTATTTTTTTTTTAAAAAATATTTAGTATTTAGTTTAATATAAATAAAAGTTTAGTCTAATTTAAATATTGATAATTTTTAATATCTAAAAAATAAATAACAATATTAAAAAAAATCTGAAAAAGATATTATTACTAATATTTTTTAATTAAATAAAATTTTTAAATCTCATAAAGTGAATTCTTTTTCTTCTTGTGGCCGTTTTTTTTATTCGTTTGGTATTAATTCTCTCTGTTTCAACTGTTACAATTAAAAGATCTTTTTCAACTATGAATATTGTGAAAAATAACTTAGAAACAAAATAAAAGATGAATTTCTTGCTAATTGTCTTTTAATTATATTGAAAAGAAAATCATTAAAAATTTTGACACAAATTCTATTATCGGTGAATTTTATTATACGAAGAATCGACCACTTCATTAGTAAAAAAGTATACACATATTTTTTTTAGTTTAAAATATATTCTCTATCCGTATATTTTTATAATACATCTTATATTATATAATTTTTTTACATAATTTTTAATATTATATGTGTTATTGGCCCCCCATAATATCATTTCTGAATCCGTCCCTGCCCACCACGACCTGCTCTAAAGAAGTCGGGAACGAGAATTAGCTTGCAGATAACACTAAAATAACTGCCCCTAAAATCTCTCAACCCACTTTCAGGAGCTATATCTCAACTTTCCTAAGATAAAGGGACAGTTACCCACCTTAAAAGGTGGAGCTACCTCAACGGTGGTTATTGGTTCACCACTATAAATACACTGACATCTCTCAAGTATCTCTAAGTCCCAATACTCTCTAAACCTGCTTACACCCTTGCTGACTTAGGCATCGGAGTGTCTTTTCAGGTACTACCCCCATTCACTCATACTCACAAGTCGGACGGAGGCCTAGAAGCGCGATTCCTTGCGAAGGCTTCCCTCCTCAGACGATCGAGCCAGCCTAACGAGTCCAGCTCATCAATCTCCGGTTACCCATCGTAACATTGGCGCCGTTGCCGGGGACCCGAGAGATCAACCAGTAATGGCGGACAATTCTCCAGAGGATGGCAATACAGCGTCTGATTTCGAACAGAAAAATCTGGACACTGGAAACAATGACGCAGACCTGACCCTTCACCAGGGGACCAACGACCAGCATAGAGAAGGCACCTCTGGGTTCAAAAATCCAAAGGTAAACTCCTCGGATGGACGCGAATCGGGAAAGGAAGGGCCACCCCATGCGGCCGAACTAATGAGGTTGGTCCATGGTCATCAAGGTCGTTTGGAACAGCTGGAACAGGAATTAGAGCGACAACGAGAGGCGGAGCGAAATCTCAGGGAAGAGATAGAGCGACGAAAAGAGTTGGAAGAAAAACTCTTGAAGCTAGAATCTTTCCTTAGAAGTCGGAACTCCCGTGGCGACCGAGAAGAGTCGCCCCTGGGAGGAGAGGATCCGTTCATGGAGGACATAATGACGGCGAAAGTTCCAAGAAACTTCAAAAGCCCCGATATGAACTTCTATGACGGAACCACAGACCCGAAGCATCATTTAAGCAATTTCAAAAGTCGGATGTACCTGGCTGATGCTTCTGATGCCACTTGCTGCAAAGCTTTCCCGACCACCCTGTCAAAAGCGGCAATGAAGTGGTTCGATAGCCTTCCCCCAAGGTCAGTTACCAGCTTTGAGGATCTCTCGAGAAAATTCTTAATGAGGTTCTCCATCCAGAAGGACAAAATAAAGCACGCGCCGAGCCTCCTGGGAGTAAAACAGGAGGTCGGAGAACCTCTATGTGACTACATGGAAATGTTCAACAAAGCGTGCTTGGAGATTCAAGGCCACTGAGATAGTCATCATGGGACTAGTAAACGGACTTAGAGAAGGTCCCTTCTCGCAGTCCATATCAAAAAAACACCCCACCTCCTTGAGTGATGTACAAGAAAGAGCAGAAAAGTACATCAACATGGAGGAGAATGCCAGACTACGGGAGCCGAGTTGGCGACCTGGGCACCCCCACTCGATAAAAGAGAAAGAAAGGGAGCCCAAGAAAAAAAAGGAAGTCGGTCTCGACAGACCAAAGAGATATCACTCTTATACTCCTCTAAAAGTTTCCATAGTGGATGTATACAGAGAAATCTGCAATACTGAAAGGCTGCCACCTCCTAGACCCATCAAGAATAAAAAGGGAGGAAGCCGCAGTGATTACTGTGAGTACCATAAGATGTATGGCCACTCAACAAATGATTGCTACGACCTCAAAAATGTGATAGAAAGGTTGGCCAGAGAAGGCCGACTTGATAGATATCTCATGGAAAGGTCGGACAATCATAGAAAAAGAAAGTGAGATGACGGGGACAGAAGAGACCCGCCAACACAAACTCCCGAGAGACACATACATATGATCTCGGGAGGATTTGCGGGAGGAGGACTCACCAAGTCATCTCGCAAGAGACACCTCAAGCAAGTTTATCAGGTCGGGAACGAAGCACCCGACCTCCTAACCATCTCATTTACAAAAGAATATGGGCAAGGAGTAATCCCTGGACACAATGATCCAGTGGTGATAACCATGATCCTGGCAAATGCCCATCTCCACAGAACTCTAGTAGACCAAGGGAGCTCGGCAGACATCCTTTTCAAGCCCGCGTTCAACAAACTAGGGTTGGATGAAAAAGAGTTGAGGGCTTACCCCGATACCCTGTATGGACTAGGCGACACACCAATAAAATCACTAGGATTCCTTTCCTTCCACACAACCTTTGAAAAAGGGGAAAAATCCAAAACTCTTAGCATAGACTTTATAGTCATCGACGTAGGGTCAGCATATAATGCCTTGATTGGCAAAACTACCCTAAATCGACTCGAAGCAGTGGTATCTACCCCTCACCTTTGCATGAAATTCCCGACATATGCGGGAATAGCTACGGTACGGGGAGACCAAAAATTGGCAAGAAAAAGCTACAATGAAAGCCTAAACCTGAGAGAAAAAGGCAAGGAAGTACACACTATAGAGCTCGGCGGCGCGAGAGCCAAAGAAGAGTTGCGGCCACAACCAGGTGGAAAAACTGAAGAAGTACATATCGGCGAAGAGGAAGGAAAAAATACCAACATAGGAGCCAACCTGGAGGAAAACCTAAAGCAAAGGTTGACAAAACTCCTAAGAGATAATTCTGACCTCTTTGTCTGGAAAGCTTCCGACATGCCAGGGATAGACCCCGAGCTCATGTCCCACAGACTCTCAGTATATCCGGGGTCACGACCTGTACAGCAGCATAGGCGCAAGCTCGGCCCGGAACGAGCTCAAGCGGTGGAAGAGCAGGTACAAGCACTCCTGGAAGCCAGCTTCATCAGAGAAGTTAAATATCCAACATGGCTAGCAAACGTAGTACTAGTCAAGAAGCAAAACGGCAAATGGAGGATGTGCATCGACTATACTGACCTGAATAAGGCATGTCCTAAAGACCCCTATCCACTTCCAAGCATTGATACTCTAGTGGACTCTAGCTCAGGGTATCAATACTTGTCATTTATGGATGCCTACTCGGGATACAACCAGATCCCGATGTACAAGTCGGATCAGGAAAAAACATCCTTCATCACACCTAGAGTAAACTACTGCTACGTGGTGATGCCATTTGGATTAAAAAATGTCGGGGCCACATATCAAAGGCTGATGAATAAGGTGTTCACTCCCCACCTCGGGAACTTAATGGAAGTCTACGTAGACGACATGCTAGTAAAAACCAGGAAAGAAACCGACCTCTTGAAAGACCTCTCACAAGTCTTCAACACCATAAGGTTACATAGGATGAGGCTAAATCCCGCAAAGTGTACCTTCGCGGTGGAGGCTGGAAAATTCCTGGGGTTTATGCTGACGCAAAGGGGGATTGAAGCAAATCCCGATAAATGCAAAGCCATCCTGGAAATGAAAAGCCCGACTTGCTTAAGAGAGGTTCAACAATTGAATGGTTGACTTGTAGCCCTCTCTAGGTTTTTGGCAGGATCAGCATTAAGATCTCTTCCACTATTCTCGCTAATAAGAAAGGGATATCAGTTTAACTGGACTCCAGAATGCAAAGAAGCATTCCAGGAGTTCAAAAGGTTCTTGAGCCTACCTCCAATTTTGACCCGACCTCTAGTGGGGAAGAGCTCGTTCTATACTTGTCTGTAGCAGACAAAGCTGTAGCATCAGCCCTGATACGAGAGGATAAGGTCGGGCAGTATCCAGTGTACTTCACCAGCAAAGTTCTACAAGGCCCTGAACTAAGGTACCACAAACTAGAGAAGTTTGCCTACTCATTAGTAACAGCCTCACGGAGGTTACGGCCTTACTTCCAAGCCCACACAATAAGAGTCCGAACGAACCAACCCATGAAGCAAATCCTCCAAAAGACGGATGTTGCAGGGAGAATGGTTCAGTGGGCAATAGAACTCTCCGAGTTTGACTTGAAGTACGAAACCCGGACGGCAATTAAAGCCCAATGCCTCACTGACTTCATAGCGAAATATGCGGGAGACTGAGAGGAAAAGCCAACTACATGGGAACTATACGTAGATGGATCCTCAAACAAGACAGGAAGCAGTGCAAGCATAATACTGGTTAATGAAGGGGGAACACAAATAGAGGTTTTCCTTAAATTTGAATTCTCATCTTCTAATAATCAGGCAGAATATGAAGCCCTGATTGCAGGCTTAAAGCTAATAGAAGAGGTTGGTGCGATAAAAGTGACGATATTTAGTGACTCTCAAGTGGTGACCTCCCAAATAAATAGAGAGTATCAGGCCAAAGACCCAAATATGAAGAGATACTTGGAAAAAATTCTGGAGCACCTCGGGAGCTTTGCAGAAACTGAAATCAGACATATAACTCGGGATCTTAATAGCAGAGCAGACGCCCTCTCCAAGTTAGCAAGTACCAAACCAGGGGGAAATAATAGAAGCTTGATCCAGGAAACTCTCCAAGAACCCTCTGTGGTGAAAACAGAGGACAAACAAGATGTCCTTGAAGTAACCGGGCTAAACCTCGGATGGATGAATCCCTTGGTCGATTACCTAAAATTCGACATCCTCCCCAAAGAGGAAAAAGAGGCCAAGAAAATTCGGAGGGAAGCACAATACTACACTCTGGTGAAAAATATCCTTTATAAAAGAGGAATATCAACACCATTGCTGAAGTGCGTACCGACCTCAAGGACCACGGAAGTACTAGAGGAGGTTCATAATGGGATCTGCGAAAACCACCTTGGGGCCAGGTCACTAGCCAGAAAAGTAATCCAAGCCAGGTTCTACTGGCCGACCTTGCAGAAGGAGGCCACAGAATTTGTGAAGAAGTGCTAGCCATGCCAAATGCACGCAAATTTCCACGTGGCTCCCCCCGAGGAGCTCATCAGTATAACTTCTCCATGGCCCTTCGTAAAATGGGGGATGGATCTGTTAGGACCTTTTTCCCAGGCCCCAGGACAAGTCAAATACTTAATCGTGGGAATAGACTACTTCACAAAGTGGATAGAAGCAGAGCCATTAGCCACCATCACGGCTCAGAGAAGTCGGAGGTTCCTCTACAAAAACATTATCACAAGATATGGGATACCTCATTCCATCACCACAGATAATGGAACCCAGTTCACCGACTCTACCTTCAGAAGCCTAGTAGCCAGTACGAAGATCAAACACCAGTTCACCTCGGTGGAACATCCACAAGCAAATGGATAAGTCGAGGCAGCTAACAAAGTCATACTGGCAGGATTAAAGAAAAGGCTACAAGATGCAAAAGGAGCTTGGGCTGAGGAGCTCCCACAAGTGTTATGGGCTTACCGGACGACGCCTCAATCTGCCATAGGAGAAACACCTTTCCGACTTGTTTATGGCGTGGAAGCCATGATACCAGTAGAAGTCGACGAGCAAAGTCCAAGGGTGATCTTCCATGACGAGGTCGGAAATGTACAAGGGCACAAAGAGGAACTTGAATTGCTCCTCGAAGTCCGAGAGCAAGCCCAGATAAGAGAAGCGGCATTGAAGCAAAGAATGACCACCAGATACAACAAAAAAGTCATTCGAAGGAGTTTCACCCCAGACGACTTGGTCTTAATCAGGAACGACATTGGAGTCAACAAATCTGGGGAAGGGAAGCTCGCTGCTAATTGGAAGGGACCATACAAAATTAGTGAGGTCTTAGGAAAAGGTTATTATAAGGTGACCGACTTAAACGACACCGAGTTACCAAGGTCGTGACATGCTTGTAATTTGAAAAGGTACTATAGTTAAAAGCGAACTCTACTCCCTGATGTACTCTTTTTCCAACTTCATGATTTTTTCCCAAAATAAAAGGGTTTTTTCTGAAGGAGGGTTTTTAACAAGGCATCACAGTAGAGACTAAGGGACAATAGACAGTCAAAAACCCTTAGTAGCAGTAAAGTACCTTCACAAATAAATAAAGATCTTTTACAATATCTCTTATAAATTCCTTCTCGCTTTCTTTCTTTCTACGAAACGCACCGACTTAAGCTCGACAAAGCGTGAAAATCCCATGAACCGACCTAGATGGTCGTCAGGATAAAACGACGAGGTATAAGTCGGTGTAAAGAGGTTATAAAAGTCGATCGTGGTAAACTCGAAAATTATCTGACTTACAAGTCGGAAAAACCGAGAAACAAAGAAATGCATCGCAAAAATAACCTAAGTCATAAGAACTCAATAAATCAAAAAATTGAGTATAAGGAATACCAAAAAGAGATCGGAAAACCTATTAGCACCAAGGCAAAGGCTATCCCTAGTCCTTAAGAAATTTCAAGAAAAACTTAGAAAAAAGGACAGCCAGCCAAGGAAAAGGTTTTTTCAAAAGGAAAGATCAAAAAGGTTCTTTTTCAAAACCTAAACAGACAAGCATGTGCACAACAAGCAAAGAAAGGTAACTTAAAACCCTTATCCAAAAAAGGGTATTTTTTGTTAACGGCCATAAAAGGCCAAGAAAGTGTTAGTAAACTACCACCACAGTTTAAAAATAAATAGTTTAAAAAAGGAGGGACCCATAGGCCGGGCCCCCATATAGTCACAATCACTTTTTCAGTTAGGAAGGACGTCACCACCAGAGCCAGAAGGAGTAGTCAGAGCACCACCAGAGTTAGGAAGAGTAGTCGGAGCACCATCAAGACCAGGGAGAGAAATATCCATAGAAGACGGAGTGGAAGTTCCAGGAGCCTTCGAAGAACTCGGGGCATCTTTTGGTCGGGGAAGGGACTCTATTATCCTCTGCCCCCGAGTCTTTAGATCAGACTCAGTGACATATTGGGGAGAGTGAGGAGAATCGATAGCCCCGTCAACCACAATCTTGTCCAAATCCAAAGGAGAGAGATCCAGGTCGGGAGCAAGAACTCCGACCTGTTCCTTAAAGATCCGCCACGCCTCTTCAGCCCCGTCAACAATAGAGTCCTCCAACTCCGTATAGGCCTCCCGAGCTCTCATCAAGTCCTTCTTCACCTCCACAAGGTCCTTGAACAAACTCGAATAGCTCTCCTGCGCCTTCTCCCTCAGGCCCTTCGCCATGGAACACTGGGCCTGCAACTTCCTCTCCCTCTCCTGGAGGCCATTCCTCTCCTCCTTCAATTTGGCGACCTCCTCCCTCAGCACCTTCTCCTGCCCTTGATATAAGCGAAGCCTCCCCTCCAACTCCTCAACCCTCGAGGATGAACCCAAAGAGCTAAGGGAAGTCTTCTCAAAGATATCAAGAAACTTTGTGCACACCCCTGCCGCCCTGATACTCTCCTAAGCCAGAATGGTAAGGTGGTTTCGAACAGAAGCATCATCCATACCTATACGAGTATGAGGATAGATATGCTTCCGAACAAACTGAGGCGCATCCACCTTGGCCTCGCCTTCAAAAGAAGAGCTAGACTCTAAAGTCTTGCGCTTCTTCTTTTCAGGCTCAGGGGAAGATCGGGGAGGGGGGACGGCAGAGAAGAGGCTGAGGAAGAAATGACAATAGGTTGGGTGGGGGTCCCCAAACTGCGAGAAGAGGGGGGAAGGAAGGGAAGAACCAGCTGCCCTGGCGCCGCCGACCCTGGCACGGGACCTCACCTTGGCCTCCTGAACTCTCTGGTAAGACTCTCGAGAATTCTTCTTCGCCATCTCTATAAAAAACAATTAGGTAGCCAAAATTAGTAAAACAAGTCGGAGAAAACAAGTCGGAAAATATGATAAACAAACAAAAATCTACCTAGTTGTGCCTGGACAAAAGTCGGAGACCCCTGGAGAAACTTTTTTGTATCCAAGTAGGGGGCTCTCCCCCATACTTCTCGGAGGAACCCCACAATGGCCGCCTCCACTTCATCTAACTCATCCAAGCCATATTTTTCACAATGGGAGGCCTCTAGCCAGTACAAAGAAAAGCGAGGGGAAGAATTCTGATCCAGGAAAAAGGAGTGGTGACCCTCTACAGCTTGAACTTTGAAAAAGTAATTTTTGAAGTCATAGAAGGATTCATCGAAAAGGGTGAAGACTCTCCGACCTTGTATAGCCCTGAAAGACACCCACTGTTGTTTGTTATTTTGCCCACTGAAGGGCTTAGTCATGTGAAAGAGGAAAAAGAAAATTCTCAGAGAAGTCAGAAAATCCAAAGCATGGCTAATAAATTGGTAAATTTTCAGAAAATCCCAAGAATTAGGGTGAAGTTGGGTAGGAGCAACACGGCAGTGACGTAAAACGGCTATTTCAAAATCAAAAAAAGGAAGAAAAACACCCAAACGGGTAATCATGCTCTCATACATATAGAAAAAATGAGGGGCTGCCTCAGCAGCGCTCGCAAAGCAAACCCAGTCTTCTGGACCCGGGACAATCAACTCATACTTCGGCTCATCCTCATCAGAAGTACAAATTCTATGATGAGTGCGGAGGTTGGTGATGAAGTCAGTATCTACAAAGGGTTTCTCTCCCAGAACAGTGACATCCACTCATTGAGCAAGGGTTTCTATAGAAGACATTCTTTCCTAAAAAGGTATAGCAAAACCTACAAAGGAAAAAGAAAAAAGGATAAAAAACAGGGTCTCTAAGGGGCCTGGAATCATACCAGAGTCACTAAGAGCCTACGAGCCAATCCTCCTCTCTAAAATAAGAACATGCAAATAAAAGCACTTCATAAAAAGAGAGTAGAGAAAAACTAACCTTTGCTTGAAAAAGGGAAGGAGCAGAGAAAGAGGAAGTCCCTTCGAACAAAGCTTCTTTCGAACAGAGGAGAGAAAGTGTGAAAATTATCAGAAACGAAGCAAGGAAAGAGAGGGAAAGTATTTATAAAAATGTTAGGAGCATAATAGTAAAAACGGAGGCCGTCATTTAAAGAGAGGCGCCGTTCCCAATGTAACTGATCCCCGCGTATAAATACGCAAATTCCTAACGGACGCGACGTTTGATTAGACGCGACTGTTGAGAATTTTCAAAACACGTCGATTCCGAGTTAAAATACTCGACCCCAATTCTTAAAAGAAATTGGGCTCTAGTAGGGGCACTGTTCATACCCTGACCCAACGCTAAGGCCCAGGTCTAAAAAGAAAGGCCCAATCCAAGGAATTGGTCCTTATTTCATATCAACTTTCCCCTCGAAGTCGGTTCCCACCACGACCTACTCTAAAGAAGTCGGGAACGAGAATTAGCTGGCAGATAACACTAAAATAACTACTTCTAAAATCTCTCAACCCACTTTTAGGAGCCATATTTCAACTTCCCTAAGATAAAGGGACGGTTACCCACCTTAAAAGGTGGAGCTACCTCAACGGTGGTTATTAGTTCACCACTATAAATACACTGACATCTCTCAGGTATCTCTAAGTCTCAATACTCTCTAAACCTGCTTACACCCTTGCTGACTTAGGCATCGGAGTGTCTTTGCAGGTACCTCCCCCCATTCACTCATACTCACAAGTCGGACGGAGTCCCAGAAGCGCGATTCCCTGTGAAGGCTTCCCTCTTCAAACGATCGGGCCAGCCTAACGAGTCCATCCCATCAATCTCCGGTTATCCATCGTAACAGTATGGTTAGTTTTTTATTTACTTTATTATTTTTAAGAAGATCAATAATTCATATTATAATAGAATTATAATAATAAATTTAATAAAAAATCAAAATATAAAAAAATACTAAAAATTGAAAAAAAATTAAAAATATTTGAAATGACTTGAAACAAATATAAAAATTCTTTTGGAAAAAACTAATAATGATCATCAAAGTGAACTCACGTTGAAGTGAACGTAAAAGCAACAATTTTTTTGCTTTCAGTAAACGCGTTTTTAAGCTGTAAAATCAACTCTGCGTTTAGAAGAAAAAGATTGCCAAATATAAAAAAATAGCGTTCAAAGAACTTCAACGCACTTTTATCCTCTCAAACTACTTTGCCAAATACACTCTGATATTTAAAAGTGAGTCAGTTTTTACGTTCTGAGTGTGTGCATGAAAAACTTCATATTAATTCAAGTCCAATACGACACAGTCAACCGGTCAAAGTTCAAATAAATCGACAACACGCAACACCAACCACTTCTGTTCTTCTTCTTTCTTTGACTCCACTTCACCTTTTTTTTTCTTTTTGCCTCTCTAACATATCTTGAATAATTCTACGAGCATGGAGAAAGAAAAGAAACAAGAAGAAAAGCTGGTGAAGAAGAAGAAAGCTATTATGCACGCTCATGATAACGATAACACAGTGATGAGAATGGCTTCAATTGCTATAAGCTTGAACGCGAGGTTGAAAGCTTCTGACATGCCTCTTCACATGCAAGAACATGCTCTTCACTACACAAGATCACTTATCACCCATGGCCATCACCACCATCCTTCCAATAAGCCCACACACACACACTTAGCAAGAGAACTCAAAAAGGTAACTATTTTGTTTCACATTTTCCCCTTTTAAAAATTGTTATTCTTGGAGAACTGAACTAAATTTTGTGTTAGAATAATAATGTCATCATATACGTATTTTTTTTGGTCTACATAAATAAAGTCATACTACGTACCATAACCATTATATTAGCATATTTCATGCATTATGTAAAATATTTATTTTCTTCTACTCTCTTATTTATGAGTGATGACCCTAATGGTATATGATCATGAGATATAAATAGAATAATGTGAGGAGGGAAGTAATAGCGTATAGCACTCAATTTCATCAGCTAATATTATATTTATAATCTACTAAAAATGAACTTTTATTGACTTTGGACTTTGAATATTTTTTTAACTAAATTTCGAATGTTCTTTGATGAGTTTGAAAAACTCTAAATTAATATGTGTGATGACTAAACATTATTAAAATTAATTAATTGCAAAATTATTTGATCTGAATTTTTATTCAATACATTGATGATTATAATTTTGCTGCAGGTTTAATCATGGGCCGGAAATAAATGTATTGTGCTAAGCCCAATTTACACTCAGCCTTGGTTTTAATAACAAAAATAAATGTGGCTGTTTTAATGTTACTTGGGCCCAAATAATTTTCTGATCTAAGCCCAAGTGGGTTACATGCTTTCCACTTGCTTTATGCATGTTCCAAATTTTATCAGGAAAGCAAATGTTATTAATGGGCCAAGATCAAATATTGTTGCTACCAAGCCCAATGTTGATGAATGTTTCCATGCCTTATTCGAATCCATGAAGCAAATGAAATGCCTAAATGCTTCCAACGGATTCCACTTCATTATTTTGAAGGATTTCAAATTTAATTAATACATTGGAAACATAAGAAAAAGAGAGAAGATTGATTTGATAGCTATTATGACACTACACGCTACTCAACAAAGGGAAGTGGGAAACTTGAATTAACTTTTACATTCTCTCTCTTTGTTCATTGATTATTGTTCAAACCCATTGAATATTTTCTCTTTCTTCTCTCTCACAACTCTTTCTCTCTTCGGTCTTTACTCAGAAAATATTGGCAGCCATGGAAGCAAAAGTAAGCTACCGAGATGAAGAGAAAGCAAGCCTAAAGACCATCACAATGATGGCAAGAAAACATACTAAAATAAAAATGAGCTGTGGCTAAGATATTCACCAAATGTGGTTAGATTTGGTGAGGTTATCTTGAGTCTTTCATGCTCAAAATGGAAGAAGAAGATTCGGCCAGCTGGAGGAGATTCTTGAAGCATGGCTTGTCTTCGATTCTGCTCAACCACCACAGGAAGTAGCTAGAGTGGCGAAGTGATGGTTGAAGGCAGAGATTGAAGCAGATGAAGTCATCATCATCATGAAGCATCAAGGGCCAGAATTCCATCTTGGAGAGCAAGCCAAGGATGGAGAGCTCGGATTGATGAAGGGTGATGATCAAGAAAGGACTAGAGGTAATTGCATGTTGGTTAATGCATGGTTATCTCTTCTCTCTCTATGTGGCCGAACCGGTTTTGTTGAAGGAAGAAGAAGTTGGTTCAGTTTTGGCTTCAATAAGTGGAGGCTCCCCTCTTCTATATTAAGGGTGGACAGCCACTGTTTGAAGCAAGGAGAAAAATTGAGAGTGCAAGGCACAGAGTTCTCAGAGCTACCTGAGCTAACAGTTTTCTCTTCTCCTTCAATGTATTCTGTTTTGCATTTTTCTGTTTAATTTTGTCATGTCTTGAGTCTCATGGTAAAAGGCAAACAGTGAGGTTTGTAATGAAAAAGCCATAGAGCGGAAAAAGGCAGAGAGTGCAAAATTAAAAGAAAAAGCCATAGATGTCTTAGAGTTCCTTTGTTCATCTATGTTGTGTTTCATGATTCTGTGAGAATCCCCTTGTAAGTTGGGTTAGCACTTTACAAATTGTAATCTGTTTGATTATAGTGAAATTCCATCATTGTTGTGATGGAGACTGGATGTAGGCTGCACTGCACTTAGCAGCCGAACCAGGATATATCTTGGTGTAATTTTCTTCCTCTCCTACTCCATTTCTGTTTTCTACTGCACAGGAGCAAAAACAAAAATGTCTCGTGCCAAGTGACGAGATAAAATGAAAATGTCTCGTGGCTAGGGACGAGCTAAAAACATAAAAGTCTCCTCTGAATCCAGCAAGTGTTAGCAAGCAGAAAAGGGGCTAAGATTCAACCCCCCCTTCTCTTAGCCACTGAAACCATCAATTGGTATCAGAGCTTGGTCTCAAAGAGATCAAGCTTTGCAGCTTGGAGTAAAGATCCTCATGGCAGAAAACAGTGGCGCAAATGTGGTGTCTTATAATCTAACTGAAGGACAATCAAGCAACAGACCCCCTCTTTTCAATGGGAAAAACTATACCTATTGGAAGGAGAGGATGAAGATATTCGTACAAGCAGTGGATTACAGACTTTGGAAGATTATCCTCGAAGGGCCTAAATTTCCAACTACCACAAGTGCAGAAGGAGTTGTTTCTATCAAACCAGAAGCAAGATGGACCGAGGAAGATAGGAAGAAGGTGGAGTTAAATGCCAAGGCAATAAATCTGCTCAATTGTGCTATCAGCTTTGAGGAGTACCGACGGGTATCAAGATGCACAACGGCAAAGGAAATCTGGGACAAATTGCAAATCACACATGAAGGAACCACCATTGTCAAGAAGACTCGGGCAGATATGCTAAACAGAGAATATGAAACGTTTGCAATGAAGGAAGGAGAGTCCATTGATGAACTCTTTGAACGTTTCAATGCTATCATTGTTGGCTTAGATGCTCTGGGAATTACACATTCTGATTCTGTGCTAGTGAGAAGAGTGTTGAGATGTCTCACAAAAGAGTGGGAGACTAAAGCTTTAATTATTTCTGAGAGTAGTAGCCTAGACTCCATAACACTTGATGATTTGAGAGGAAATCTTCTTGCTTTTGAAAATACCTATTTGAAAAAAGATACAAAAAAGAAAGGAATTGCATTTTCTTCTGTGACTAACCCCCTGGATGATGAATCCAGTGATAACTCTTCTGAAAATGAGTTTGTTTTATTTGCAAAAAAATTCAGGAAAATGGCTAAGCTCAGAGGCAAAGGCAGCAGCACAAGGAAAGTGAAGAAAGACCTCAGCAAGGTAACTTGCTACAATTGCAAGGAAATGGGGCATTTCAAATCTGATTGTCCCAAGCTGAAGAAGGAGGAAAAGCCAAAAAGAGGAAAGAAAAAAGGACTGATGGCCACATGGGAAGACTTGGAGAATGATTCTGATGATGATGATGAAGAAACCGAGACCAAGTCACAGACATGTCTCATGGCAGACCACATAGATCAGGTAGTCTTTCATAACCCTAATACTGAAGATCTTCATCTTATGATAGACCACCTTTCTGAAAAAATAAGATGTTTTCTGCTAGAAAATCAAGAACTTGAACAGCAAATTACCATTCTTAAGGCCGAAAACAGTTTTCTAAAAGAAAAAGTGAGAGAGGCCGAAACTGCTTGTGATCTTGTTGAAGAAAATAAGCAGTTAAGAGCCCAAGTTAGGAGCTGTGAAAGTAACCATTGTGTTCTTGCATATGTGGACTGTTTTAAACAAAATGAAGAGTTGCTTAAAAAGGTTAAAAGACTTGAGGAAGACTTAGCCAAATTTACACAAAGTTCTGAAAGTTTAAATCACATCTTGGCTAGTCAAAAACCTCTTTATGATAAGGCTGGGTTGGGGTTTCATAAATCTGAAAATTCACATTTTGAAAATATTGCTTCATCTTCTAATGACATAAGATTTCAAGATCCCACCTACTTTAACAAAAAGGCAACTCCAAGATTTTGTAGACTATGCAATCGGAATGGACACTTTCCCATTCAATGCTTTTTCGGTGAAAGAATGGTTGGTGACAAAGTTTATAAAATTGTTTTTGATTACAATGGCTTAGGACATAGAAGATGGTTTAACGTAAAAGGATCCAAAAAGATTTGGATACCTAAGGTTACTTAAGCATTGTTTTGTAGGTGTGCCTAGCATCCAAAAGGAAGGAAAATGTGTGGTATATGGACAGCGGATGCTCTAGGCATATGACCGGAAAGGCAACCTTCTTCATAAAGCTTGATGACTATGATGGAGGACTTGTCACTTTCGGTGATGATGCAAAAGGAAAAATTGTGGCTGTTGGGAAAGTTGGTAAAAACTTTTCTTCTTGTATAAATGATGTTCTCCTTGTACATGGCTTGAAACATAATTTGCTTAGTGTTAGTCAACTTTGTGATTTGGGTTTTGAAGTTATTTTTAAGAAATCTGTTTGTTTAGTTGTGTGTGAAAAAAACTGGGAATGTTCTTTTTGAAGCTAAAAGATGCAACAATGTGTATGGATTAACTCTTGAGGATTTAAAGGAACAAAATGTAACATGCTTCACATCTTTTGAATCTGAAAAATGGCTTTGGCATAGAAAGTTGGGACATGCTAGCATGTATCAAATTTCTAAGCTAGTTAAAAGAAATTTGGTTAGAGGGATTCCAAACATCAAGTTTGATAAGGATCTTACTTGTGACGCTTGTCAATTGGGCAAACAAGTAAAATCCTCTTTTAAATCAAAAGATGGAATATCAACCAAACGGCCATTGGAAATGTTACATATTGATCTTTTTGGTCCTACTAGAACTCAAAGTTTAGGAGGTAAACATTATGGTCTTGTGGTGGTAGATGATTACTCTAGATTTGGTTGGGTACTTTTCCTTGCTCATAAGAATGATGCCTTTTATGCTTTTTCCACCCTTTGTAAGAAAATTCAAAATGAAAAGGATTTGAAAATTGCCCATTTAAGAAGTGATCATGGAAGAGAATTTGAAAATCAAGATTTTGAAAAATTCTGTAATGACTTAGGGATCTCTCACAATTTTTCATGTCCTAGAACCCCCCAACAAAATGGAGTGGTTGAAAGAAGGAATAGAAGCCTTCAAGAAATGACTAGGGCTATGTTGTGTGAGAGTGAAATTCCTAAATTCTTATGGGCTGAAGCTGTGAACACAGCATGTTATATTTTGAATAGAACAATCATTAGAAAAGGGTTAAAGAAAACACCTTATGAGCTATGGAAAGGAACCCCTCCAAATCTTAAGTATTTTCATGTTTTTGGATGCAAATGTTTTGTGCTTAATAATAAAGAAAACCTTGGAAAGTTTGATCCAAAATCCTATGAAGGAATGTTTGTTGGATATTCCACCACAAGCAAGGCCTATAGAGTTTATCTCAAGGAGCATAGGACAATAGAGGAATCCATACATGTTACCTTTTGTGATTCTAACTTAATTCCCAGTATTGTGAAGGATATTGATTCAGATTGTGAAGAGGCTGGAACAAGTAAAGAAAATCCCAAATCTGTTCAAATTGAAGAATCTGTCAGCCCGGTTTTGTCTCGTCAGATTGTAGGAGAAACTTCCAATTTATCTCCTGAGCAGACACGAGAAACTGAAACAGTGAGACCATCAGAAGTTCATCAAAGTTCAACACCTGGCCGAAAACCTAGAGAATGGAAGTCTATGAGGGGTTATCCTCATGACTTCATCATTGGTGATCCCTCTCATGGTGTAACAACAAGATCCTCTACCAAAAGGCAAACCGAACCAAGCAACTTTGCTCTCTTGTCACAAATGGAGCCCAACAATGTCAAACAAGCTCTTGAAGATCCATCATGGGTCAAGGCTATGCAAGAGGAGCTGGCTCAATTCGACAAGAATGAGGTTTGGACACTAGTACCTCATCCGGATGGTAAGAAAGTTACTGGTACTAAGTGGGTATTTAAAAATAAACTTGGTGAGGATGGACAAGTTGTTCGTAACAAGGCTAGATTAGTGGCCCAAGGTTACGATCAAGAAGAGGGTATAGATTTTGATGAATCTTTTGCTCCGGTAGCTAGAATGGAAGCAATTAGATTGCTTCTTGCCTATGCCGCCCATAAAGGTTTCAAAATGTTTCAAATGGATGTTAAGTGTGCTTTCCTTAATGGCTTTATTGATAGAGAAGTGTATGTGGCACAACCCCCCGGTTTTGAACAAAAAGAGTTTCCAAATCATGTTTTCAAATTAACTAAGGCTCTTTATGGTCTTAGACAAGCTCCAAGAGCTTGGTATGAAAGGCTTAGTGCCTTCTTGCTGGAAAATCAATTTCAAAGGGGTACCACCGACACTACTTTATTTATTAAAGCATCTAATGATGACATACTTCTTGTTCAAGTTTATGTTGATGACATTGTATTTGGATCGGCCAACATTTCCTTGTGTGAAGAGTTTGGAAAACTCATGACTAGTGAGTTTGAAATGAGTTTAATGGGAGAGCTTACCTTCTTTCTTGGCCTCCAAATTAAACAAACTCCTAGTGGTACTTTTATTTACCAAGGAAAGTATGCAAAAGAACTTATCAAAAAGTTTGGCCTAGAAAATTCCAAAGCAATGAGTACACCAATGCATCCCAACACAAAACTTGAAAAGGATGATGATGGTCAAGATGTGGATGAAACAAGGTATAGAGGAATGATAGGTTCACTCATGTACCTTACCTCCTCTAGACCGGATATTGTTCAAAGTGTGGGTGTATGTTCAAGATTTCAATCTCACCCAAAAGAATCCCATCTTACGGCTGTTAAACGCATCATTAGATACATTAAGGGAACTTGTGATTATGGCTTGTGGTATCCTAAATCTGATGAATTTTGTGCAGTAGGGTTTTGTGATGCAGATTATGCGGGAGATAGAGTGGATAGAAGAAGCACGTCCGGCATGTGTTGCTTCCTTGGAAGCTCACTCAACATGTGGTCAAGCAAGAAACAAGCCACAGTGGCTCTATCCACAGCTGAAGCTGAATACATTTCCGCATCTGCATGTTGCACTCAATTAATTTGGTTAAAAACACAATTAGAAGATTACAAATTAAAAATCAATAGTATTCCTTTATTTTGTGACAATATGAGTGCCATAAACATTTCAAAGAATCCTGTTCTGCACTCAAGAACAAAGCACATTGAGATAAAATATCATTTTATTAGGGAACATGTGCAAAAGGGTACTATTGATATTCAATTTGTAAAATCTGAAGACCAAATTGCTGATATTTTTACAAAACCTCTCTGTGAAGACAGATTCTGCACCTTAAGAAAAAGTTTGGGAATGTTTGATTTAAGTTTCATTGAAAATTTGTGAATATGTGACTCTGTTCCGTTTTGCTCGTAGGTTTGGACGAGATAAAAACGCAAGCTTGATAGAGGAGCTCTGTTCAAGGGGGAGGCAACACAAATTTAAATTCTCCTGGGCCCCACCTAATAAATTCTGACCCCACCATGGCAGTTTAGTTAGTTATTCCTTCCTTGAAAAAATAAAATCACAAAATTTTTTAGATTGTCTTTTCAAATCTAGTTGGAAGATACATGTTGTCAAATCATATCTTCTCCTTCCAACTAAATCCCTTGATTCAAGGAAAAACTCCCTCTTTATCACTTTTTGAAACTCCCATTTGGATAATAACCGTGCCATTATGGTCATTAACCTCCCATCATCTCTCTCCAATCCTCATTTATTGCACCTCTAACCTCCTTCCATCCTCCTCTCATTCGGCCATCACCCCTTCATATTCAACCCCTCATTCATCCACCATGAAAAAGAAAACCGCTGTTAGGCGAAGTAGCCGAACCCCCATTCCAAAAAACCCACCTTTCTCATCACCTCCAACCCATACACATATCCATCTCCATTCTACCTCATCCTCTACTCAGTCACCTCCCTCCAAGAAAACCGAAACCATGCGCCGAAAAGTTATTGCTCAGAAAACTTCAGGAAGAGGCAAGACAGGGAAGAACAAGCAACCAAGTGTTGAAGAAGATGAAGAAACATCACATACTACTCCACCTCCATCACCACCAAAAAGAACTACCCCTCATGCAAAAAGCTCCCAAAAGAAACAGAAAACCTTTGCTCTGCATGACACAAGCGAACCCCCCAATCTGGAATCTCTAGAGTTCAAAAACAAATTCCACAAAACTCATTCACATTTTGATCCTTCTCGCTTCCACTCATGTGCATTCTATGAATTTCACAAAGACGTTCTTCTGCAGCGCAATCTCTGCCCCTCTTACTTGGTGAACCTTCCAAATCTTGCCACCAAAGGAATGAACTTTTCGTCTCTGTTTGATGCTCTGAAATGGACTCCTCTGACTCACATTCAGAAATTGGTATACCCGGGGCTGGTCCGGGAATTTTATGCAAACATGCGCCTGATTGGTGGGTCAATCCACTCTTATGTCAAGCGTGTTTACATAACCCTCACTCCTCAAACCATTGGTGCTGCCCTTGGGTATGAAGATGAGGGACCAACGGTTTATATGGTTGATAAATGGGATGATCAAGTGGGAGTTACTCAACAAACTGTAATGCAACACATCTGTGCCAACCTGTCCGGGCTTGATGGATTAATCCCAACTCACAAATCCCTCGGCCCAGAGAACTCTCTGTTACACCGTATCATCACTCATATCATCACTCCTCAAAGTGGTTCTCATCATAGAGTAACAGTTTCTGACTCTATCATCCTCTTTGCTCTTATTACTTCCACTCCAATTTCATTTGCTTATATTATGACACGTCATATGTGGGAAGCAGTAAGAAGCACAAAAAAGGCTAATCTTCCTTATGGCATGTTTCTTACATGTATATTTGAATATTTTAAGGTTGATTTGTCTAATGAATCTGTTGAGAACAAAGTGTCACAGATTAAAGGAGGAGGAGTTTCGAACAAGAAAAGCAAGAAATCTGTTGCCTCCGAACCCTCTCTAAGCGATTTGGAAAGCCACCCTGAACCCTCAAAGGTGTCGGCATCCATCAGGGAGACTCTCAGTGAATTCCGCAATATGTCCAAATTGATGCTAAAGTCAAGCAAGGCTGCCCGAAAATTGGCATATGCAAATGAGAAAGCCTGGAAGAAGTGCTATGAAAGGGTCGGTTTCATGATTCAAACCTTTGATGATGAAATGGGAACAGGAGATTCTGAAGATGATTCTGGTTCTGAGTTCAATGTTTCTGATGATTAGTGACTATTCCTCTACTTTTATTTGATATTGGCAACAATAGGCTCAATCCTTCTTTTGTTTTTTGTAAAGGCATGACTTGATACTCCCTGCCGTATGATACTCTGAACAATTACTGCTTTGTTATAAATATTATGTATTGCTCATGTCTCTTGTTGCAGGTTTTTATGCCCCTTGATGCCAAAAGGGGGAGGAAATTTAGATTCCAAAATTGAAATTGGAATAAAACAGGGGCTGGAAAAACAGGGGACAAGGGTTGAAATTTTCAAATTGAAAATTCATGACTATCCTTGTTCAAAGAATGCATTTGTTCTATTATGATCCTTGATATATGAACTGCATTTGATGTTTGATTTATGGTGATGCCTGGCTAATGGTTCATATTTGACAAACTTGTTGGTTTGAAAATTTATTTTTGGCAGTTCCTTTAAACTGTGTTATCTAACATCTGCCATGCTTTGATGTGCTATTATGTGTTTCAAAAATATTTTCCTTATTTTGAATGACATTGCTCTGATATCTGGACTGGAAAATATTTGGAAATTTTCTGAACAACACTGGTTTGTGTTCTGTTGATATGTGTAAGTTTGAGCAGAAAATCAAATTATTGATAACAAATGAGTTTTGATTATCATCCAACTCTGCTCATAAATCAAGCATTTAGCATCATGTAATAAATATGCTAAATAACATTGTTATTTGAAGCTTGATTAAAATTGTTACAGGTTAATGCTTCCCTTGGTAAAAACAGCATATATTAAGGGGGAGCAATGTGACAATTTGAAAGGGGGAGAAATACAAATTTAAAGGGAGTACTCTTACTCAATTTTAAATTTCTTTCCATTTCAATTTTAATATTGTTTGTCATCAAGGGGGAGATTGATGAGTTTGGAAAACTCTAAATTAATATGTGTGATGACTAAACATTATTAAAATTAATTAATTGCAAAATTATTTGATCTGAATTTTTATTCAATACATTGATGATTATAATTTTGCTGCAGGTTTAATCATGGGCCGGAAATAAATGTATTGTGCTAAGCCCAATTTACACTCAGCCTTGGTTTTAATAACAAAAATAAATGTGGCTGTTTTAATGTTACTTGGGCCCAAATAATTTTCTGATCTAAGCCCAAGTGAGTTACATGCTTTCCACTTGCTTTATGCATGTTCCAAATTTTATCAGGAAAGCAAATGTTATTAATGGGCCAAGATCAAATATTGTTGCTACCAAGCCCAATGTTGATGAATGTTTCCATGCCTTATTCGAATCCATGAAGCAAATGAAATGCCTAAATGCTTCCAACGGATTCCACTTCATTATTTTGAAGGATTTCAAATTTAATTAATACATTGGAAACATAAGAAAAAGAGAGAAGATTGATTTGATAGCTATTATGACACTACACGCTACTCAACAAAGGGAAGTGGGAAACTTGAATTAACTTTTACATTCTCTCTCTTTGTTCATTGATTATTGTTCAAACCCATTGAATATTTTCTCTTTCTTCTCTCTCACAACTCTTTCTCTCTTCGGTCTTTACTCAGAAAATATTGGCAGCCATGGAAGCAAAAGTAAGCTACCGAGATGAAGAGAAAGCAAGCCTAAAGACCATCACAATGATGGCAAGAAAACATACTAAAATAAAAATGAGCTGTGGCTAAGATATTCACCAAATGTGGTTAGATTTGGTGAGGTTATCTTGAGTCTTTCATGCTCAAAATGGAAGAAGAAGATTCGGCCAGCTGGAGGAGATTCTTGAAGCATGGCTTGTCTTCGATTCTGCTCAACCACCACAGGAAGTAGCTAGAGTGGCGAAGTGATGGTTGAAGGCAGAGATTGAAGCAGATGAAGTCATCATCATCATGAAGCATCAAGGGCCAGAATTCCATCTTGGAGAGCAAGCCAAGGATGGAGAGCTCGGATTGATGAAGGGTGATGATCAAGAAAGGACTAGAGGTAATTGCATGTTGGTTAATGCATGGTTATCTCTTCTCTCTCTATGTGGCCGAACCGGTTTTGTTGAAGGAAGAAGAAGTTGGTTCAGTTTTGGCTTCAATAAGTGGAGGCTCCCCTCTTCTATATTAAGGGTGGACAGCCACTGTTTGAAGCAAGGAGAAAAATTGAGAGTGCAAGGCACAGAGTTCTCAGAGCTACCTGAGCTAACAGTTTTCTCTTCTCCTTCAATGTATTCTGTTTTGCATTTTTCTGTTTAATTTTGTCATGTCTTGAGTCTCATGGTAAAAGGCAAACAGTGAGGTTTGTAATGAAAAAGCCATAGAGCGGAAAAAGGCAGAGAGTGCAAAATTAAAAGAAAAAGCCATAGATGTCTTAGAGTTCCTTTGTTCATCTATGTTGTGTTTCATGATTCTGTGAGAATCCCCTTGTAAGTTGGGTTAGCACTTTACAAATTGTAATCTGTTTGATTATAGTGAAATTCCATCATTGTTGTGATGGAGACTGGATGTAGGCTGCACTGCACTTAGCAGCCGAACCAGGATATATCTTGGTGTAATTTTCTTCCTCTCCTACTCCATTTCTGTTTTCTACTGCACAGGAGCAAAAACAAAAATGTCTCGTGCCAAGTGACGAGATAAAATGAAAATGTCTCGTGGCTAGGGACGAGCTAAAAACATAAAAGTCTCCTCTGAATCCAGCAAGTGTTAGCAAGCAGAAAAGGGGCTAAGATTCAACCCCCCCTTCTCTTAGCCACTGAAACCATCATTCTTAATTTTAAAAAATTTCAATTTTTTTTTTTACCTTATATTAGTGTTAAGTGCAACGTTGGTCGTAGGATGTTTGGTTCCCAAAACTTTCTCAATCAACATATATCTCATACTTAATATGTACGAATAAGGCAACTCTTGGATTTGATCAGGAGTTCGATTCGATGTACGGACCAGCGTGGCACTGTGTGATTGGGACGAGTTTCGGGTCTTATGTGAGTCACACTGGTGGCGCATTCTTCTACTTTTCCATTGACTCACTCTCCGTTCTTCTCTTTAAAACGGAGGTTTACTTGGTCACGCCGCCACCACCACCTCCTCATACAAATTAACCCCTTTTTTTTTTTTTTGCTTAACTTTTTTCATGTATTTATATTTTCCATCAGAACTCAGGAGTTAGAGCTGAGTCCTTTTGTGCTAACCTTAATAAATGTGATATATATATGCATGGTTATGATTCTGGGTTATATAGATAAGTGTTTTGTCCCGAAGTTTGGTAGTGTTCAAATTGAATCAATTAGTTATTGAGTTACTTGATGATAAAGAAATACTAAGCTGTGAGATTAAACGGGATTGGTGAAGCTACTAGCACATCAAAAACAGTTGGTATCCATCTTTTTAGTTTGGTTTCATTATTTTGTTTAAAGAAGTGAGAGTGAAGACACTAAATGAATAATATTTGTATAGAATTAGAGTAATATTATTTGAACACCACAATATACAAGTTATATCCTATTTTTCGTAGTATATGAAATTATGAGACTGCATTAACACATTATTTAGTTTAAAAAACTTGACATATATTTCATAATGTTGTGTACAAAGCAATTTCTATCTAAGTGGTAATAATATCTAACAAAACATCAAGTCATCAACCATGATATAAAAAATAAAAAATAAAAAACCCAAGTGGTGGTGGTTGCCAGGATTTGCACCTTATCATCTGAGTCAACTGAAATGTTTTCCAACTGTAGCAGGATTTCACTTTTACGTTCTCAAAATTTTCTTCTCCTTTTCTCATCCTCTTTTCCTCTGCCTATTCTGAATTCTAAAGGTTGCGCTGTGGTCCCAGGCATTTCTGACTCTTTATGTTTTATTGTGCCTGATTTTATTGTATTATAATATCATAAAATTATTTAAAAAAAATATAGGTAGACAAGGAGAATACTAAATAATATGAATAATGAATATGTTGGATGTTTATTATTTCTAATTGGATGATTATTTCTTTTGATTCGATTTATTCATACACAATTAACAATGGGTGGATGTTTAAGTGTGTGTTTGGATTGCAGTTTGCAAACGGGAGTTTGCATAAAATTGATTTTGATGAAAAGTAAGTTTGGGTTAACTGATTTATATTTGGCGATCTTTATATCAAAATTGATTATAGTAAAACAAATATTGTTTGGATTATACTACTCAAAATCACTTTTAGATAAAAAATTACTAAAAGAGACATCAATTTAAATAATTTTTTTATATGTATGCAAAATCAGAATACTAACAAAAATAATATAAAAAATATTTATCATATAAATAAAATAAATACAATAAAAAAAATGAAAGAGAGTACTATAAATTTTATAATATCAAACAAAAAGAAAATATTCTATAATTTTTCTAGTACTATTAGTACTCTTTAATTTAGTATTATTTTGGACTATAAATTTTCATTATTTATGGTTTTATTGTTACTTATAATTAATTTTTTATTTATTTTGTCCTTTTTTATATGATCATAGATAATTTATATTATACAAAATTTTGATAATAAACGTAGTATATAATAATTATAATTACAAATTTTATAAAGTCATAATAAAAAATAAAAAAATTAATACAAAACAAAAATAGAGTACATCAAAAAATAGAAAAAAATCATACAGATAAGAAATAATAAAAATTTCATAAAATCAACAACATATATCATATGAACAAAAAAATACAATAAAAAGTAAATAAAATTCGTATGAATAAAATCAAATAAAAAATAAAAAAATTTCATACACAACATAAATATAATGCAAGAAATGATAGAAAAAAAAGAATTCATATGAAAAAAAATAATAAAAATATCTTTAAAAAAAGGTCAACAACATTTGTCATATGAATAAAAGAAATACAATAAAATAAATAAATAATTATATGAACAAAGCTAAACAAAAATTAAAAAAAGATTTAATAAAAAATATATCTATAAAAAATAGTATAGTAAATAATAAAAAAAATTTATAAAAACATAACATGAGAAATCAGAACACTACACAAATAATATAAAAATATTTATCATATAAATAAAAAAATATAAGTAAAAAATACAATAAAAACATAAAAATTTAAATATGAAAATGAGTATTAAAAATAATAAAAAATTAAAATATTTAATTTGCTAGTGATTAAAATAAATTTGAACTATTTTAATGAAAAAAAAATTGTAACTAAGAACTATAAAGAAGTAGGAAAAACTATAAAGAATTACTGTGAAGGTAATAGTTAGTGGTATCCTTTTTATAGAAGAAAATGAAGGGTAGGATTGGTAAAAAAGAAATAAAATTTTCACCTAATTTTCCAAAGACAATAAGCAACCATGAACGTGAAACGCAGAAGCTACAAATTTTAGCTTCTCCTGAACGTGCGTTCAGAAGCAGAATCAATTCTGCGTTCAGGAAAATAAAAATGGCCAAACATAAAAGTGAAGCTTTCAAGAAGTTCAAACGTGCTTCTCTCCTCCTCAACGTGTTTGCCAAACACACCCCAATTCATTAGGTATGCGGATAGTTATCTTAATGTTAGGGTTTAGAGAATAATTTGGTAGTGGAGTATCTTTTTACTTTATTAGGCCAATTCTAGAGTTCATTGTTCACATTGTTCACAAAAGTTATTGTCTACTTAACAAAATCTAAATATTTATTTTAAAAAGTTAAATTAATAAATTAAGAGACATATAAATAATTATATTTTTAAAATGTCTTTTCATATAATAATCTTTTTTAGACTTGAATCTTAAATTTTACAGATTTTTTTTGTCTTGCGCTAAATTATTTTTTAGACATTTTAGTCATAAAATTACGGGTTCCAAAAATATAAAATGCTCAAACAAAACATATAAATGGTTATATATTTGTTTATTAAATTTCGATTTTCTAAATTTTAAATTTTACTTTAGAAGGTAAAATGTGATCTCTCACTATTTATTTTATAAGTGGGACGAAAAGAAAATATGAGAGAAAAATTATTTAAAAGTGAAAATTTCATCGGATAACGAACCCCGCTAATTTCTCCTATCAAGGAGAAATCACACAAAACTGCCTTCACTTTAGTCAACGTTGTATAGCAGCAGTTGAATCATACGTAATCCCCAACACTTTTTGACTCAAGCTTATACTAAACAGAACTTGGATCAGTTGTTTAACCAATTGTAACGGGAGCATGCGAAAGACGGAAAGACAAGCAAGGCAACACTATCAATATCAGCTAAATCATTGCATTCCTATTTTGACAATTAAACATGTTCTCTACTTCTCTTCTATTCTCGCGTTTCTGCTCTAACAAAATTGGGGAATAAGACAACTCTTAACATCGATTTATATATAAAATAAGTGATCACGATACAGTGAAGATAACCCTCCACAGCAATTATAATGGAACACCTTTGGACATCTTCTAGTGATTTTTCACACTTCAAGAAACCTACCCCAACTTGCCTCTTGCCTAAGTAATGATTGTCACCATTGTTTTCTCCTATGCTTCTTTAGATCACCATTCTCTTTCCTCGAGCCACTCTCCTCATTCCTGACCTTTTTATACTCTCCGTTTTCCTTGACCTTCTTACTTGATTTCTCCTTAGATGACGATTTCCTCTTCCTTGTTGAAGAGCGGGTGCTAGGCTCTGCACCATCATCATTGCCCCGTGGCAGCGGTTCTTCTTCATAATCGAACTGCCAATTGTATAACATATCTTGCTCTCCATATTGTTCCTCCAAAGGCTCACCGGCACCAGGAAGCAAGCTATCGAAAGTCACATCCCCATTAAACCCTCCTTTGCGCTCCAGCAACACGGAGTCCGGTCTAATTATAGTACCAAGAATGCTCCTGCTGGGCCCCAGGTTCATGATGGTCTTGGTGTTTGTCAAAGTTGTGTAAGCCATTGAAAATGCGGATCTAATCTGTGGAAAGAAAAAATATAATTGTGTCAGCCTCACTTTCATGCAGATGACCCTTCTAGCCCAATAGGAAACAGGACAAAGCAAACACAAGACTTTAGCAATCATTTAAAACTTTTGAACAATTGCACAATGAATCATGCAGTTCTCCCACCAGTGGGGCAAATAAGCTATAAGCTAACGTGCACAAAAAAGGATACAATATATGATGCCCTAAAAACTTTTTATGTCTGAATGAATAAAAGGTCTTGCTCATGGATTATATAATTCTTCTGCAATTACAGCTTCCAGAAATATGAAATTCATGAACTGATTTGCAGAATATGACAACTTCCCTATGCTAGAAATGAATTTCAAAGACTTCGTGACATTTATAAAGAAAACACTTTTTGCATTGGTTTCTCCAAACTTCAGGGCTTAGGAGAAGAACACTTCAATAAAAAGTTAAAAACTCATACAAAACAACATTTACTAAGAGAGAACAAACAAACCTGGAAATAATTGAAGGAGTTCTTTCCAATGTCGTTCTCCGGTGCCTAATTTAGACAGCATAAAAATTCCAGTCAATCACCTACACTTATGATAATAATTTACGTCTCAGGATACACTAAATGTGTCAATCCATTTTTGTTATGTATGAATTTGCATACTAGAAAGACATTGCAAGTAATTTGCAGCTAAAAATGCAGAGTACAGAGATTTATACAAGTCAATATACAACTGCTAAATAATCTCTGCTCTCCAAAAAAAAAATAAAAAAATAAATTATCGGCATATTGATAATCTCTGCTTAGATAATCTTCAGTTTCCAATTTTCAAACTCTCCATTTGTAGGCATGCTCATACATACTAGCATCCCAAAAGGCACTTAGTGTATTAATATATTAATAAATTTGGAATATGTAATATATATAATTATTTAGAATAAATAAGACAACTAGAAAATTGGTTAAGAGGTATTTGTGACTGAAATATAACTGCTCTATTTGAAACCTCTTCATGGAATTTTTTAGTTAAAATACAAATTAAAAAAAAAAATCATTAGCAGACTTAAAAAATTATTAAATTGAGTGAGGAGACACCAAAAGAAAGTAACCAAAAGCCAACCCCTCTATTATAGGAAGAGATGATAGATTCTGTAAATATTCTAAAAAACACTGAAATGGCTCTGAAAATATGCTGGAGGAAAATTTTGAAAGCACCATGTTAAGAAAATCTAGGGTCTTTCTAGTTTGTGTTTTCATTTTCAGTATTTTCTACTTTAGAATTATTGAAGGAAAAAGTGAAAACATGAAGTGAAAGCAGAAAACATTTTATTGTGTTCATAGTTTACTTCACAAATCTTGAAATGAAAATGTAACAAACACGCCCTTAATTTCTTGCTTTCCTTGATCAGCCATCAGAAAATATTAAATTTCAAAGTAAAATCTATATCTTTGAGAGAAACCTGTGGATCCTCAATGCCAATAAGAAACGGCCGTCCTTTGTTTAAGAACCTTGGAAACACAAAAAGGGGAGAAATTAATAACTTCAAAACAACATATAGCGCAGTTAAAAATAGCATTTATTCACAAACATATTCATGCTCCTTTTCATTACCCCTTACTACTCTTCGAAAAAAAGATTCCTGCCCCATTACAAGCCACACCAACATCTGTAGTGTTCAACTTGCGTCCATAGAAATCGAAAAAATGCACCTAAGTATGGAGGAAAAAAGGAACAAACAATATCATAATGGAAAATTTGATATACTTCTTAAATGCCAAAAAATTCCAAAAAGGGAGACGTCAAAATAAAGGTAAGAAATAAGAGTAGAGCACAAGTTCTTTTTAAAAATATTACAACTAGAAGTAGAGGACAAAAATAGATAATAAATAACATGTCAGTCAGCCCACTAACTGCCAGGCAAACCAAACAAAAAAAGAGAGGGAACAGAAGCAGAAGCAGCAGCAGAACTGTTGATCAGAAGTACGCACCAAAAGGACCCCTAAATTGTGCTCGGCAGAAGCTTGAGTCTCGCGTAGATTCTAAAACATACAATAGTCATAGATTCAGAGCATGCCATTGGAAAATAAATGCTTTTAAGTTTTACTAATCAAAATGCACTGGAGATGGAGAGGGGAAAAAACAAGAATCCACAAAAAATGAACAGTTAAAGTACATTTAAGAATCACTGACCCGCAGCATTGCCATCAGCATGGCAAGGAGGGCATAAGAACCAATACCACCAGAATATACCTGCATACTTCATAAGAATCTTTCAATTAAGTAGACTGGGATCAGATTGTTAAAAAATTACGACGAAGAAACATAGTTGACAAGAAAAACTCACCTCATTTAGCTCTCTCTGTTGCAAAAACACTTTCAAGATCAAACATAATGGCCGAAGTGGGGGCCACCTAGCCACTGCCTCCTGCAAATGTAAGCATTCAACCATGACAAAGAACATACATCATGTTCAATCCAAACAGAATGTTCAACTTCCAGAAAAAGTTATCTGCTTCTTTGTTTCATCCCTTTTTTTATGTTCTATATCTCTGTGTGTGTGTGTGTGTGTGTGGAAGACTACAGGTAGGTGGAATTTTAGAATTTTGAAAGCCGCCTCCTGTAAGACCAAATGGAAATTACTTTCAAAGGCTTTGTTATTCGTTAATATTCTAAGATTACAGTGCAGAAACAGGGACATATTGGCCACAAGGGCTTACATTCCACACTTGAGTGCCCAAGCTAATACAATATATTCATCGAAAAGATTTTGTAATGCCCAAACCAAGAAAAAAATGAACTATATTACCTAATAGTTTAATAAAAATGAAGAAACAAATGTATGCCATGTACCACATACAAGTTAACTTGTAGGAGTCAATATTAAAATGCATACTCTATAGTCAATATGGATTAAAAGGTTAAATACTAACAACATAAACCCTGCTATCTAGAATTGAAATTAAAAAATATATCTTGAAATCAAATAGCAGGAAATAATAAAACATACCTGAATATACTCGGCAGCTTTGGGTCCATTGTCAAGGTCAAAACTGAAACAAAACATGGCAATCCAAAACAAACACTAGGCATAAACCACAAACCATGCATCTATATAAGTAAATAAATAACAAGGAAGCACATTAAAAAACAGCGATATGAGTAGTCCATTATCACTTAGCAGTTAAAAGTTAAGTTACGTGTATGTGGCTAAATAACTAATAGGTATTCTTTGTCTGTAGCACCTATGAAATATTCCTACCCAAAATTTAGGCAATAGAAACCATCATGTCACCTCCTTACTCCGTAGTTTTTTTCCATAAGTAGGACACTAGAAATCATTGTATGCAAAGATGGAAACAAAAATCAAGAAGAATAGCAAATGCAAAAGACATGCAAATTAAACTATATATCCAACAGCATATATGATGAGGTGTTCACAAACTAGACACATAGATCCTCAATAAAATTATAATTATATCATAACCAAGAAAAAATAAAGAAAATAAACTCTATCAACAAATTTTAAAACTCAAAGTCCAACGGAAGAACATAATACCTTACATCAAATGCAAGCCCACTTTTCTTTTCAACAAATTTAATAATTGGTACACGAGCCTTTCCAATCACCTACAGAAAATGCAAACACAAAATGTCACATCATTTTGGGAAAAAAATATTTATTTGTTTCTTGGCATCAATCACTATTTAACTAATCTGAGTAGACCTGTATCTTTTTAGCCATGCTCCTTTGTGACAATGCTCTAGAAAGTGCATTCAAGCCAAGCTGTGGATTTGGCAAGCCTGACTTCAAAATCACAACCTGTAGTTTAAGGATTTGATGAACTGGACTTAGAAATTTCATAACAATGGTATCAATAAACTACTCGCACACCAACTTATTAATTAATATAGATCCACATTGGGGTAGCAACAAGACTTACATCAATATCACTAGTCGGAAGATACAGCCCAGTCCTATAAGATCCAAAGACTTCTACCTGAAAGCCATATAAATTATAACCACATTAAAACTCAGTACAACAACAACAACAAGACCAAAGCGATAGAATTACTAAATGATTACCTGGCAATGGGGCCATATATGCTTTATAACATCGAACACAGATTCTATTGCCGTGTCCCGTGCAGCTTTCTCTTCAGATGTTGGAGACAAAAACTCACAAAAATCAACTATCTCTGCACATATCAAGCATAACCGGACATATTACAAAAACCATCATCCTGATAAATAGTGAACCATAACGCCTCCCCCAACCCCCAAACAAATTGGGAAAAACTAATATTTGAATATAATTTTTTTGATATTCAATCATAAAGTAAACAAATTCAAAAACACATTAAAACATGGCATGCTTAGTTAAGTTACAATTCAAATAAAAACTCCTCCCCGGCCCCGCCCTTTTTCCTCCTCTGAAAACTAACTGTTTTGAAACCAACATAAAAAAAATCCAAATACTAAGTAAGAATCTAACACAGCAAAATAGATATTCTTTCGCAGCATGGATTGGTGCTTCAAAATCCCAATCAATCCGATACCTTTATGCAGTTGAAGCATGGGGCTCCTGAACTTGCAGTTTCCGCGAAACCAACTGCTCTCGAGCTTCGGCTCGGGTGCGAGTGCTGGCGTCTTGGGCTCCTCCGCCACGACGATCGGCGGCGGGAGAGAGTCCCGATCGCAGGTCTCTTCGGCGACGTCGAGAGAGAAGAAATCGATAGTAGCGGAACCTGGAATGGTGGATGGAATTTCAGAGAGGGATATCTCATTGCGGAAGACAGAGTAGGACTCGTTGTTGTTGTTGTCGTCGTCGTCGGCGGCGGCCGAGAAAGAGATGGGACTAAGGGTTTCATAGAGGAAAGTTTCGGGGAACGGAGGGTGGTCCTGCTCCGCCATTGAAGAGCTTCTGGCGTTCTTCGACCGAGAAGGAAGAAGAGGTGGAGGAATTGGGGATGGTTATAGAAATTAGGGAAATTTTTTTATTTTGGCTGAAATTAGGGTTTCTTTCAGGGTTTATGTGTGACGCGAGCACAATGATCAAGGAAAGAGAAAAGATAGTGGAGAGGTTAATCCGTTAATCCATTGAATTTGTCTGCCTCTTATTGTTATTGAGATTTATAGATATTAAAAATGTTACTTTTTACTTTATTAATTTTTTAATTTAAAAAAATTAATTAAAAGATTATTAATCTTAAATTTTTTTATTTTATCCGATTCTTTTCATTTTGGAAAAATTTATAGGAAAATTCTATTTCTCAATACAAATACAAGTAACATTGGAAACCTCTCAAAAAGATAAAAAAAAATGCTAATGGATGGACTTGGAACAAATGCGAATACACTCAAAAAAGGAAAATAATAATAATAATAATAATAATAATCACCTAATTTAAATTTTATTCATTTACCTAAAAAGATAACAGATTTTTTGTTTTACTTAAAGAAGCTAAACAAAAAAAATTCATCAAGATCTTTAAATAATTTTATTATAATAAGATATTTTAAAAAAATAAAAAATTATTATTATTATTATTATTATTTGGTTTCAACTAGCCGAAACCATTATATATTTTTTAATGGGCAAAAAAATTTGATTATTCACAATAATTTTTTAGGACAAAAATGTTTGAGGACAAAAATATTGTCATTTTAGAATTAGGATAATCTGGTAACTTTTATTTCATTTGTTTTGTTTTAGTAAATTACTCTAATTTGTACGTACAATTATTTACAACTATGAACTATCATAATCATCTACAGTTCTACACACAATTACACAATGCAACTACGACATATGGGACATGTTGGATTCTTTTGCAACCAAGTGTCTATACAATTTGAATGATACATGTGCTTGCACTTAGGAAACACTTGACAATATTGTCCATCTTCAAAATCTTCCATGCAAATGGCACATTCGTCGCAATGACTTTTTGTTGTGTCGTGCATGCCATAGCTCACCAATGGTGGCAGCTTATTCGAAGCTCTTAGTTTCGGTCCACATTCCTTGTCGTCCACCATGGCCAACGAATTTTGTATATCTCTCTGGATAAGAGTTTCCAAGAGAATAATATGGTGATTAGGAGTATCCCCATATGATCGATGGATCGCTTCTTCGATATCACGCAATTCCTCCGGGCTTAATTCTAAGTACCAAAAGAACAATCCATAGAGGATTTGGTAGAAGATGAAGAAGAACAATATGACTATGCCAAGAGCAATCAAGATAGTTTGAATATCAATAGTGAACAAATACCAAGCCATATTGGATGTGTATGTATTTTGTTTTATGCCAAAACTCTTTTTACAAGGAAACTTGATGAATGTGATACAATAATTCGAACGCGATTTTGAGATTTTATATAAAATAATGAATCTTAAACCATTATAGTTATGAGTAGTGTGGCAAAATAATCATTTCATCCAAATAGATTGTGATTTCTAATTATGGATTAAGTAGGTTCTCTACTTTATTATCTTACTAGTTTGTAATAACAATCTTGGATACATTTTACATTCATCATTTTGAAGAGATACTGTTTAATTTGAACTAAACCATATGTTGCTAATTTCTGTTTGTCACACTTATATGAAGTTGATTTAATACATTTGATGGTTGTTGTTGTTAAAAGGCTTATAATAATACATTTTAAAAATGTACTTAACCAAAAAAACAAAAGAGAATTTGTTTGTGAAATCCAACTGCCAGAAGCAAATTATTATTAATTATAATACATTTTTAAAATTTATTGTTAGCTAAAAAACTGAAAAAGAGTTTGTTTGCGAATCTAATTGCCGGTAAACTAAAACACTTGGCCGGTAATCTATTAACATATTCAATTATCCAAATTTAAGGACGTTTAATAATCAAGAAATGAACAATGAATCAATAGAAACTTCAACGTATTAGGGCAAGATTAATTTCTATTTATTAGTTGTTTGACCACTTGTATTCACTTACGATTAGGGCATACAAATTTATTTGGGTAAAATTTTATTATCAATCTATTAATTTGTTATTTCTTATTCTATTATATATAATTAAAATTAGATTTCTATATTTAATAATGAAGCTGGCCTAATATTTTTCTAGAGTATTTTTAATTTATTTTATTTAGTTTATTAAATTAAATCAATTATAACTAGTTCATTCCATCGGCTCAATTTTTTTTATATGGAAGAGTGGTGCGTGTCTTCCCCGGATATGGAGTAATGGAGTTCCATACCATTATGTGGGGCAATTTTTTAGTTAGTGTCAGGTATATGAACTCGGACGGTGCAACTTGTTTGAATTTCAGCTTTGGCTAAACAAATCGGTGGATCCGATTTGGAGAGGATGGAATTTTGTTTTTTCTGAAGATGCTAATCGGACCCTCCGAGTTAATAGGAGGGTATAATTTTCTTTTGAATGTGGTTTAAGAAATCGGAGGGTGCGATTTCGTTATTCTATAATATTTTTGAATGATGTAACCCTAATCGCAGGGTCCGATATGTTGGTGATGTTAAATAAAAGTGTCTGAATGGTGGTGAGCCCCTATTTGCGCCTTCTTCTCCTTCTTCAACGGTTCTTTCCTCTGGTTTTTTGTTTCTCTGTTTCTTCTTTACCTGGCATAATTGCTAAGAATCTAGTTCTCAAGTTTTTTATTTTGTTTATGTGAACGAGAGTAATGAATGACAGAGTTGTATTGAAGGTATATTATTTTGGTCAGATTTTGTTACAAACATCTGAAGGAGTAACATTTGTTTGTGAAAATCCGTTAGATATTGTGATTCCTTTCACAATCTCATTTGAAGAGCTCAAAGGTGTGATCTGTGAAAAGATTCATTTTGAGAGGGCAAGAAGAATAGCCTGCATTCTATATAGATATCCTGTACAAGTGTTTAGTGGATTCGTCCAGTTTCAAACCAAATATGTAACGGACGAAGCGAGCATGCAAGAGATGTTTTCAATGTATATTGAAAATCGGAGTCAACTCGTGTTCATCGAGTTGTATGTTGAGTTTGAGCAATCTGAGGCCGACCGGAATATTCTACGGGAAGATTACAATAGTGAAAATGAAGAAGAGTTCGAAAGCAACTACGAAGTTGTTGGTCCAGATGGAGATGAAGATCAAGGTGATGGACCTAAGACTCCGGATGTGTCAGATGTGGCAAATGCACTGACAAATGAAGTGCCGTTTGAGGAGCCATCATTCATGCGAGTTTTGGATTTGGAAGCCATGCATGTTCCGAAGTTTCCGAATTATATCGGTGCAGGTACGTAATTCTCCGTATTTATAAAATGGATTAAAATTTTTTAATAATTAATTTTGATAGTTGGACCAACTAGCTAAGTGAAGTGTGAAAATATACTCGATTAGTATTTATTTTTGTTTACCTGCTTGTGTATTTAAGTTTAAGAAAGTAAAATTTTTAGGGAGTTATTGAATTAGTTGAATATAAATTAGAATTTATATATAAATTAGTAAATTACTTAAATATCAGTTAGTATTTCTGAGGTAATTTAGGAAGTTAATTAAATATAAATTAGTATTTATTAGTAAATTAGTAAATTAGATTAATATAAATTAGAATTTATTTGTGAAATAATAGTAAACTAGTGAATTCGTTAAATATAAATTAATAGCTGTTAGTATATTACTTGAAAATAAATACGCATTTGTTAGTAAATAAGTAAATTAGTTAAATACAAATAATTTGGATTTAAAACATAATTGATGCAGGAAAAATTGATTTACTTATATTTTCGATGTTTAAATATTTGTGTATTAAATATTTTTTGTATGGCTGTTCTGGTAGAAATTTCTTTTATCGCAGATGGTGAATTTGTTGTTGGGATGGAATTCAGTTCCAAGGAAGCTGTTATTAAGGCGAGAAAAGAGTACACCATACGAAGAAGCGTAGACTATCGGGTGTATGAGTCTGAGCCGTTGACATTTTATGCGAAGTGTACACAGTATGGGTCAGGGTGTGACTGGCTTATCCGAGTTAGCATGATCAGCCGAAAGTACTATTGGGTTATAAGGAGGTATAATGGCAGTCACACATGTACCAGAGCCACAATTTCTCAGGATCATTCAAAGCTGGATACAACCACAATTGCAGAAGCAATAAAGCCGTTGGTTGAGGCTGACCCCGCCTTAAAGGTAAAATCGGTTATAGCAGAGGTATAATCAAAGTTCAACTATACCGTTAGTTATCGGAAAGCATGGTTGGCTAAGCAAAAGGCAGTAGAAAAAATATTTGGAGGCTGGAAAGCATCATACGAAGCCTTGCCTATATGGTTTGAGGCCATGTATCATAAGGAGCCGTCGGCTGTTGTTCATTTTGAGACTATGCCTGCATATCAAGGCGATGACCTGGTGACTGATGTTCGGGTATTGCATCGGGTCTTTTGGAGTTATTCCCCCTGCATTAGAGCATTCAGACATTGTAAGCCAGTTGTGCAGGTAGATGGGACTCACTTGTACGGGAAGTACAAGGGTTGTCTACTAGTGGCAGTTTCACAGGATGGCAACAACAATATCGTCCCAATTGCGTTTGCTATTGTGGAGGGAGAAACTTCTGATGCGTGGCACTTTTTCCTTAGTAACCTTCGTCAGCATGTTGTCACTCGGGATGGTGTGGGACTGATATCCGACCGTCACGAATCCATAAATGCAGCTGTGGAAAGGAGTAACGGTGCTTGGTCACCTCCTAGAGCTTTTCATATGTTTTGCATCAAGCATATAGAGTCAAATTTTCTGAGAAAATTCAAGGCGCCGTACTTACAGAAACTGATCGTCAACATAGGTAACGATCAGTAAAGCTAATTAATTTACTAACGGAGTTACCTTAAATAAGTGTATTTACCTCTTTTTTTTCGTTTGTTTCTTTTTATCCTGCAGGATATTCGAGGACGGTGCGGGAGTATGAAGTACGCTACCAGCATTTACGAGAACGGGGCGAGGCCTACACTAACTGGTTAAACCGAATCTCCCGCGAATAGTACGCGTTGGCCTTTGATGGTGGATATCGATGGGGGCATATGACGACGAATCTAGTGGAATGCATCAATTCAGTATTGAAGGGTGCACGCAATCTCCCCGTTACTGCCCTTGTGAAGGTAACATTCTACAGGCTTAATGAGTTGTTCACCCGAAAAAGAACAGAGGCGGAAGCCCGGATTAATGCCGGGCATGTGTTTTCTGATGTCGTGACCTCAAAGTTGCATGCAAACCAACTTGCATCAAGAAACATACAGGTTAGTTGCTTTGACCGGCAGAATGAGGTCTTTGAGGTGCGTGAGATGCCAAGTGGACTGGAGTTTGCAGTCGACCTACGTGGCCTTCGATGTGACTGTGGACTGTGGTGAGTTCCAGGTGGACCAGATCCCGTGTCGACATGTGTTCGCATGTTGTGTCAACCAGCGACTGGATTGGCAAGTGTATGTACATGATGTGTATAAGATGGACCAAGTTCAAAGGGTGTACCGAGCAAGGTTTAGGCCACTAGGTAATCCTACTACATGGCCTGCTTACAACGGACCTCGGTTCATGCCAAATCCGTTCCTCAGACGCGTGGCGAAAGGTCGCCCCAGAATGACGCACTTCTTGAATGAGATGGACACGCGAATATTACGTCAGCCTAGGCAATGTAGGCTATGTGGAGCTGAGGGACACAACCGTAGCTGATGCCGTCAGTCAGGTGGTGCGAATGTCGGCACAGATGCTCAGTAGATTCACATTCTAAGATGATCTTTTATATGTAGCATTATATAGTATGCCATGAGTTGTCCAATTGAGTTAACAAATTATGAATTATGTAACATTGTATAATATGACATGAATTCTCATACCGAGTTAACATGATCTGGTCTATGTAGCATTATAAACTATGACAAGAAAGTATTATTCTCCATCTGTAGCATTATATAATATGATCCTCCTTTGTCCAAATTAGTTAATTTGATACGAGATCGTTGATGCATAAATAAGTTCATTAATACATATATACATAGTCCACATCATGAATACATAAGTAAGTTTATTACACCACAACTACTTTCTCATTGCCCACTTTACATCCTTCACAAAGTTCTTGCATTTTTTGGTGGCCTTCTTGAATACAGATGGAGTGTAGCGATTAGTGCTGCGACGTGGCGGATCAATCCTCAGATTGTAACCTTTGCCTTTGTCATCCGAAGTGTGTGCCTGACCTGCATACAATTTAATAAAAACAATTAAATATATAACATTATATAATCAAACCAACAGAGATACCACATATCATTTACTCAAATCACATGGATTTACCATTTATGAACACAAAATGAATAACTTATCGAACATGTAAAGTAAAATACACAACATAATACCATCATTACGGGATTCCTCATCCTCATCGAACTCCTCTATCTCATCCTCCTCATCGTCATCCTCGTCATCCGGATCATCTACTAGATACGCATTGGCCTCCTCCTCGAGTGTGTTAGCATCTTCTTCAAGAGGTCCTATGGAAACACGATTAGGATTTTGACTATTAAGAACTCCGCGTCCACCTTCACTTCTACTAGAGTCAACAGACACAAACCCTCCAGAAGCAACCGATGAGGTATGGCATGGAAGCCTCGCATCCAACGAATACCTATCTGCCATGAAATCAGGCTGATTGCCATATTGTGACTGTCCTGCATCTGCAGCCATGAATCAAGCAATTGGTTAAAAGAACCTCCTTCTCCTGTTTCAAATTGTGACATACCCCAATAGTGTTGATGCATTGGAAATGACGGGGGTGAACTGTGTCTGAGGTACATACTGGCTTGAGAACTGAGGTTGTTCTTGTGGAAGCAAATTTGGCCCTGATGGTGGCGTTGACTGTGGCTCCTGTTCCTCGTTGTCATCATCCACATCTTGACTACCCTCATCCATATCATCATTACCCTGATCCATATCCTCATTACCCTGATCCATATCCTGATTATCCTCATCATTCTCTTGAACAACAAAACTCGACAAATTCAAGCGGTCCCCAAATTTTGATTGGTACCAGTACATTTAAGTGTCCAGTGGATACTGTGAAGGCATGGGAAGCTCAGAAAGAACGTGGTTATACCTGTTTGTCCAATGCATGACCCAGAATGAATGACTCGGTGCCGTGGCCCAGTTAAGATTCTTAGGACCAGTCAGGACTTCTCCATGCGCCTTGTCCAGATTCCATTCCTGATGAGGTACTCCCTGAATGAAACCGAACTGTCGCCTAATCCTATCAATAGCATGCCACTCGATACATTCGAATGACACCAACGGCACTGTTGCGCTCCAGACAACCGACTGCACGTAGATTTCAGCAGGAATTATGTTTGGATCCACGCGATCCACAGCATAAGCAGTCCAGACAAACTGGCAAAAAATAAATGAAACTCATAATTACAACCCACATAACAGTTACAATTACAATGCTTCATCAGATTTAGCTAAACCCTAAATTCGAAACTAATAGATCTTTAATGAAAACAAACCTGGCCGTCCTGAAGTTCATCAAAGGCCTTCCTAAAGTGACTTAGCATCAGATATCTATATCGTCGGTCATCACACTCCCAGTTACGCCACCTAATATGATATATTTATTTAGTGCAACTGAATTCTAAATATCTACATACGGATACATTGTAACATAATATTACCTGTTTGCTAGCGAAAAATTGCGGGGTTCCCTAGGAAGCGGCGATAGATAAGGCAGTCGGATCCAAGCCCATCCGAGCAGAAGTGTTAGTGGACCATCGATTTCTTTACAGTTAAAGCGAGATGCCCTGTACAATGCCCTGTAGAGGTGTGCTAAGCATGCTGATCCCTAACTATACTGTCTAATACTGCCGAAATCACGAAGCAAGGGTAGAAACTTCCAGTGCACACCTACCCCAGATTTATCCCCAAACAAGATCGTCCCAATCAGCAACATAATGTGGCACTTCACATACCTCTGTATACTTATTTCATCAGTCAACTGAAAGTTTTCTTTTAGATCACGCAGCCACGTCAGTTTTATACAGCATCCTCTGCACTCCTGCTTACGCGGTGCAACTCCAAATTGATCCAAATACTCCGCTTCCAAGGCTTCGAAACTACTCATTGTCATCCCTGTAACTGGAAGATCATCCGTTGGTAGACCAAGAATTAGAGCCACATCTTCAAGAGTCACAGCACATTCACTAATGGGAAGGTGAAACATATGTATATCTGGGTGCCACCGTTCGATTAGAGCATTTATCAGTGCTTTCTGACATTGTACTACACCAATCTGAGATGCATGGTAAAACCCAGTAACTCGTAAGTGTTCTTCCACCCTATCGTTGTATCGATCCGGAGAAACTGGATGGTTACATATCAGCATTCTTAATTTCTACAAAAAACATAACAAATTATTAGTCAAGTTATTAAATATTACTAACTAACTACTAAGAGGGAAGAATTTTTTAACTACAGCAAGTCATTAACAAAATTTGCACAACTAACTCGACAACGCATATTACTTGAAACCACACAACATTCATAAATTATTTGACTATATCAAACTAAAACAAATATTTATAACTTCTAAATTGAATTATTGATCCCTAAAATTTCTCAAAACTAACTATTAATAACATCAACTAATACATACATTCCTAATCAATTCTCAAGAATATTACAACATTATAGATGCTGGTTATTTATTTATATCCGGTAGATCCCCAATTGTTCTAATATATAACATTATAATTTGCAATATTAATTATCTATTAAGTATTACTTAAGTAAAATTAAACATGTAACACCCTAACTATCAAAATGTCACGCTTCCGGCTGCGCCACTCTGATAGCTCGAGTATTACCACGACTCTTATAATATTTAAGACTAAAATATGAGCCTGTTTAAAACTTAAAACCGCATAACCTTTCGATAACTCTTTTTTGTGAAAACCTAAACATACATGTACATGCAAAATCAGATACAACTTTAAGATATATATATATATATATATATATATATATATATATATATATATATATATATATATATACATACACACACACTAATTTACAAATATACATATCATAATTTCCTATCCCTCTTACAAACATAATAAAGATAAAGGCGAGGGAAAACAATAGCTACGGTAATACAAAAGGACCGAATAAACAGAAAATGAACATAACTCTCCTAAAGCTTCGTCTTCCATATCCTGAAAAAGAATAACCTGTAGGGGAATGAGAACGTCGTCCTCGCTTGTTCTCACTATAGGATTACAGAAATTGCTATAACAAGATACGTAAAGATAAAATCATTCTTAGAGTTCAGTGACCATTACTCGTCTTATGAGTCTTTCCAAAAACCATAGGTTCACATTCGTAATCCAGAAAGTTCCTTTTTGAAAACTTGCTAAATTTCTCAAATATTCTAAAACAAAACCTTTTTCCTTTCTTAAAGAAAATGTCTGAAAAGTTTTCCCTAGACTGCAACCATGAAAGCAGTTACCTACGCGGTATAAATGATCATCCCGTTCCAAGCATAGGTTCATTAAGTCTATACTGAACCAATTAGATACTTTATACAGAACTAGGACTCAATATACCAATCACGGCCTCAAGCCCATCCAATCCAACACGGCCCCCGGCCCAAACAGCTCAATCAGCAACCAACTCATCACAAACCAATCAATTCAAACACAATCACAATTAATGTGGTTCAAGCACAATCAAGAGCAATTACAACAAGTATAACAGTTAGCAGTTAACATAAGTATTCACATAGGCAAACCAAATACAATATGCACACCCAAACAATATCATATAGATGCAAATGATGAATGCCTGTCCTACTGGCTGTGATATCACATTGTCGGTTCAATTGCCAACCCGACACATTCCCATGGGAATGTTGCCCTTCGGTCACGTATAAATGGGAACCCTCTGGGATAACGTGCCCGCCACACGGTCCAGGATGTTAGTGCCTGCACACTCTAGTGATCCGAAAGGATGTGAGTGGGATACTTTGCCTCCGACCTCACATCTACACGTAAGCGGGATTAACCACCGTCCTTACGCGGGCGCTGCAACCTCGACAAGCGGGATTAACCACCGTCCTTGCCAGGCGCAAGCGACTTATCAACAATCTCGTCATTTATCAATTCTCTCAGCATAAGCGGGACGAACCCGGCCCTTATGCCTACCAACCAATAACTCATCAATCTTGATGATATCCACAATCAATCAGGCTCAATAACTGATTTCAAATTCATTCTTGGCCCATTTCCTTTTAAATAACAAACGTATTCAATTCACATCTTGCCAAGAATTACTTTTCAAAATGGAGCCACTTTCCAACTCTTTCCAACACTTCCAAACAATCACGAAACCAGGCCAAACTCAAATCTCTTTTGAAAGACTCAAAATCATTCATTTCTAAATCAGGATTTGGTCATAAAATTCCTTAGCAGAGTCTCAAGACTTTAGGGGAGAATAACCTAACTCATTTCGTAAATTCATTGAAAACCTCTGAAACCTTAACTTCTTGGTTTAATTAAATAAAATTGAATTTAAACCAAAATAAAATCATGTGTCCAAATATTCCGAACCAATTTCAAAACCAACTTACTTAGACCAAAACCAAGTCATTTAAACTGAAAACTAATTTCAGTTTCATTCTTCATTCTGTTTCCAAAGGCTTGTGAATTGTATCATTTTTACTAAGTCAAAGTTCTAGTTAATACTTCAAACTTTTCCCAAAATGTCATAAAGTGAAATAGATTAATTGAAAATCAAGTTTCTTTTAAATCCATTAAAACCCCCTCCAAATCTGTTTACTTAAATCAAATTCCAAAACATAAAAATTTTCATATTTAAATTGATTTTTAAGGCATAATTCCTTTCTTAATAATTACACCCAAATTATAAAAATTTTCTTAATAAGGCAAGTTCAAACATAATTTATTTATCAAACATTTAATTCAAATCATAATTCATTATTTTCAAAATAACGTTCCAATCAAGGTATCAGATTTTTATAGAAATTTCGACAGCATCTCCCCTAAAACTTGGACTTTGCCACCCTTTCCGGGTCCCAACCAAACTAATCCTCAACTCTTTTTAAAAGGGATTCAAGACCAAATCAATTTCCAGTAAGAGAAATTAAGACTTTAATTACTAAAATCATTTCAATTCAAAACAACCAGAAACCTCTATTTTGAACAAAATCATACATTATTTCAATCAAACCAGCAATCATATTCATCCAATACAAAT